>NW_022280252.1:81250-95091 GCF_004355925.1 Anarrhichthys ocellatus | reverse complement strand
ATTATACTCTGCTATTATACTCTGCTATTATACTCTGCTGTTCTGTGAAACACCAGAGGGCGAACAAACAAAATGAACTGTGAGGAATCAAGAAGACAACGAGTGTAACTCAGAGATATGAACATAGACTGGAGATGTGACACCGTTAACTAACCTCCACAATGACGAGGGATTATAATTAACTATAAACTCATATTCATAAACTACTTTATCACCTTCATACAAACCCTGTAAAGAAGGAAGTCAAGTATTAAATACGTTATAAAGAAACAAAGGTTGAACATCCTGTAAACTATTTGATTTGGCAGATAAATATTCACTCTAATGTAGATTTTTAAGACTTCTTGTTTCTATTCTATTGTCCTTCTTTGTTTAATCCCCAGACATGTAAATAATGTTTATCAGTGACAGTCATAATAACTGAACATCTCACCTGGCTCTTCTTCAGCTCCTCCTCCAGCTGTCTGATCCGAGACTTAGACCAGGCCTTCGTTTTCAGGAACTTGGCCTCTGATCTGCTCGCTTCCTCCGTTTTCTGCTTCACTTGGGCTGCAAACAAATGATATGAAGATATATTAATTAAGATTAAGATATTCAAGGCTATAGGATTTAAACATGCTTTCTAAAGACACCCCACACATTTGTATGGAGTGTCATTACAGTATTTAGGGATCACTACTTCATCAAAGCAAGTCATTACATGTGTTTTAATAATAACGAATGCCATCGCCTTAATTGATGTACTGTTAAATTGGGTTCATACGGTCTTCTGTGAGTTAAAGACACAACTGCATGCTGTCATAGCATCTGGATGAATATCAGTTTAAACTGATGCGAGTATCTTCTAATGAAAGACCAAATGTACGGTTGTAATGCACATTTTTTAACTTCCTTCCTTAATGTTTTCTGACTTACAGATAAACATGTTCAGAGTCTAACTGCTGACTGTCTTAAACCACCATGACGTGTCCTCTGAATGTCTTCTGAACAATCAAAATAAAGAACCACCAACCTTCCAGCTCCGCGATCCTTTGGCTGGAGGCGGAGTCTGCAGGCGTGGAGGTGGAGTCTGCGGGCATGAAGGCAGAGTCTGCGGGCGTGGAGGCGGAGTCTGCGGGTGTGCGTCCACCTCCCGAGCACCTCCTCAGCTCCTCCAGCTGCCCCAGGAGATCCCGCTGCGTTTGATCCGTCTGTGCCTGATGCTGCTCCGTCACTCGCTGCACCTCCGCCTGCTGCTTCTCCATCAGGTCGCGGAGTTGTGCTCGCATCACGTGCTTCTCGGCCTCCATCTTGGACGCCAGGCTCTCTCGCTCCACGTGCAGCCGACGCAGCCGCTCCGCAAGATCCTGAGAAGAAGAAGAAGAAGAAGAAGAAGAAGAGTCATGTGACTTCATATTTGAAGAGTTTAGGAATGGCTATCACATATCAATATATATTAGTGTTTTTTGTCATCGTCCCAAATATCATTTTAACGCTCTGAAGTCTGTAAATCATCAACAATTCTAAATGTTACACTTTTACTTTGTTTTAGTAATTTATAGTGTTTTTTTATTCATAAACACACAATTCAAATGATTAGAAAGTAAAAGATTGTATTTTTATTGATTAAATAAATCTCTTCATTATTATTTTTAATGAAGTATAATAATGAGCTTAGAGCTTGTGTTAGGAAGTTAAGCAACTCATAATTCATCTCTAATATCCATTTTATATTCATGTGAAAACATCTCCTAACCGTTGGTTAGCCGTTAGCGGTGCTGCTAACATTACTAGCTCTCCTCCGATTGGTTTATTTAATTGATTTGGTACGGATCGACAGTTGTCCGTTACACCACTATAATATATATATATATGTATATGTATATATATATACCCTCTGTATCTCTGCATGTCATCAGAGATGTTGTTCCTGACCTTTATCTGTTGGTCCCGGCCGTCCACCTCTCCCTGGAGAACATCGATGACCTGTGTTTTACCCAGAAGCACCTCCTCCTTCTCATGAAGCTTCTGCTTTAGAGCCTTCAGAAGCTGAGGAGGAGACAAAAAAATATGTTTTTAACATTACACAACCGACACAGAAAAGCTTTCTACAATCCCTGTGTTGCACAGAAACAGTAACTTTGTGGTTCGACCCTCTTAAGTCTCCTCTGAACAGAAGGAAATCGTATAAACTCGTATGATAACAATATCACAAAGAGTTAAAGTTAATAAGAGATAAGATAAGTTAGTAATTTATCAGTTCCACAGCAGGGAAATGTGCAGGATCACAGCAGCAGAGTGGACTGTGCAAACAAACAACAGACATAAGCAAAACAATAAAATAAGTAATCACACAGTGAAAGTATGATAAATAAGTAGAAAACGTAAAATATCATATAATCAGACTGAATGCTGGATTACACATATTTAGATATCATTTTTACAGAAATAAGTCAAGTGTTTCCTCACTGATTGATTTAGACATAATAACAATAATAACAATAATAATAACAACAATAATACATGAGTGATGTCACTACCTGGTCCAAGTCTGCGCTGGCGTCAGACTTGGCCACTAGCTTGAAGAGCTCCTGTTCGTGCATCTGGTTGATCTCCATCACCTGGTGATCTTTCTGGATCATGATATCTTTGAATGTCTGGATCTAAACAAACACAAACATCATGAGACTCAAGACAACAGCATGAGATAGTCCAGCAGAGGCCTCAGAGGAACGTACGTTCTGCTTGTACATCTCCTCCCTCTGGACGTGCTGCTCCTTCTCCGTGGCCAGCAGCTCTTTGAAGCTGTCCGTCTGCTCCTGCAGCAGACTGTAGCGCTCCTCTGCCTCTCCCACCTTCCTGGTGAGGCTCTGCACCAGCAGCTGCAGCTCCTGCATCGCTCCACCGTCCTCCGCCTCCTGAGGAGGTGAAGCACGGTTCAATGTTAAGTATGCAATGATAATATGAACTACTGAAAACAACAGATACCTGGGAATAAGGGCGGGAAATACATCGAATATACACCGGATTACTTTGTCTACGAGGGATCTAGTTAATTAGGACGTCGTGAACAACAGTTGTGTTTTTAAGGCTTCTCTCGCTCTCTACCTCCCAGAAGAAGTGGGCGAGTTTGTGTTTTTGTATCCGGAGGGAAACAAGGAAGTGAAGAGCCAAAGACAAAATAAAATACCGCCTGCAGTAAAAACTCTATTTCAGAGAGAAATTGAATTTCAAATCATGTGAATAATAAGTCAAACTAAATAATAAATAATACATTTCCAGGACCAACCTGACTTCACAATGACAGTACATTATGTACTTTATGAGGGGGATTTTCAAAATAAAAGCCTTCTAAAATGTCACATACAAACTGCGTTCCCTCGAAATGTAGATTAGTTTACTAGAAAGACCACGCTGGTGTGATGATAGGGTTGAATTAAAAAGAGATGTTATTGTAGAGAGAGCTTGTGAGACGTCTGACCTGCTGCTGTGGTGCCGGTGTGATGGGCTGATCTCCAGCCAGCGCTGTCTGCAGGTGAACAATATAAGCCTCTTTGTCTGCCAGCTTCCTGTCCCTCTCCGTCAGCATGGCGTCCATTTCCTCGCCGCGCTGCCACTGTGACTCCGCCTCCTTCCTCTGGAACGAACCAGAAACCAGCTGATCGTTAGAGAAAAAGATTTGAATGCCCGTTTGCTTCCAACCCTGTGAATGTACCCGGGAACATTGAATGAAACACAAAAAGGCAGACTGTGCAGTGATATGAATAAATAGTTGAATTTAATTTAAAAGAGCAGAGAGTTCTTGAGTTTGTTTCAGATATGTGGAGCATAAAGACTGAAGATATCAGGATGAACAGGAAGACAATCCAGGCTCTCCAGAATCCTTGAACAAACGAGGAAAGAAATATCAAGAATCCTTCATTATAGCGGCTGAATCATTAAAAAGAGCCGACATGTTTCGACCCCTGCAGGTCTTCATCAAGACACTTAACGAACAAATAAATCGCCTGTGGCCACGCCCCATTTCTTTGTTTTGGAGCACCTGGATTGGCTTCCTGTTTCTCTGTGTGTATTCTGGTCCTGAACACACACACTGTTAGACTGTCAACTATACTAACGCTTCGATTATACTCGCTCTTAGCGTCGTAGCCGAGTATGAACGGAGGCGTTTATACTCTCTGCTCTGTGAGCTGCGAACAAACAAAATGAACTGTGAGGAGTCACAAAGACAACGAGTGAAACCGGTAAAAAGACATAAACTAATAAACTAACCTCCACTATGAAGAGGGATTATAATTAACTTTAAAGTCATATCTCCTATTCATAAACTACTTTATTACCTTTATACAAACCCTGTCTGTCTGTCTGTTGTATCAGTGAACCATCTCCAACTGGTTCCTTCTTTTCGACACCACTCAGGTGAAACAACACTTAAACATGAAGATACTTGACCTTGTGTTCCAGGTCCTCTTGTCTTCGTGCGAGCTGCTGTTCTAGCTCCTCCACCTTCTTCTTTAGCAAGACGATCTTTCCTCGACTGGCGTGTTCTCCTTCTGACGATCCCTACGAGGGACAACGAAGAGACGACGCTATGAAATCATACACGCATCGTACATTTACCAGGAGACAAAAAACTCAAATGTGTCGACTCTACTGGCAGTTATTATATTCATCATTATATCATAACGACTTCATAAGCCAGTGGTGCGTGTGTTTTACTCTGCATTGTGCCCTCCAGTGGTTAAAACATGTATTGCTGAGATCTGCATTATAATTAGTATAAAAACAGGAATTTCATGCGTTCATTGTAGGTATTGACGTGTGTTGCCACACCGGTGTGAATGTGTGTCTTTACCTTCTTGCTGTGAGTGGGCGTGCCCGGACCTCCCTGCTGCCTCCTCAGCTCCTCCAGCTGACAGGTGAGCGAGGTCACCTTGGCCTTGTTCTGCAGACGCAGCTTCGACAGTTTGGACTCACACGTCTGCTTCTCTACCTGAGTCACAGAGTAAATGTTCTTTACCTCACGTCTGCTTCTCTACCTGAGTCACAGAGTAAATGTTCTTTACCTCACGTCTGCTTCTCTACCTGAGTCACAGAGTAATCACAGAGTAAATGTTCTTTACCTCAGTGAGACAGGACACATGTTAGAGCTGAGGGGAGGTGATGTATCTTAAAGACACCGTTTTGTTATATTCGTTAATAAGCCCGTTCAATCATTTCATTCAGCCGGTGTTTTCCACAAGCTGCTATGTGAACAGCTGTGAGTGCTAACAATAGCCACATTCATAATGATAATTTGGGGGGAGGTCGGTGCTATATTTAGCATAACTTTTAAAGCTAGTGCTGCTGGCTGCTTTCATTGGAAACAAGTTGGTCCCGTTGGTTTCTCTCATGTTTATTCTGATTGTGAGAACAGTAGAGTGAGGACGACCTGTAGAGGAGTGGAGCTCCCTCCAAACATTAGCTGAGCTCTAATCTCACATTCCTGTCTTCATTACTGTGACGCACACTCGAGGGTTTAATAGTTAACTAGATCCGGGTTGATCTCAGTCGGTGACTAACAGGATCAGAATAACTCATGTGACCAGCTGTGCCCGGATCAGTCAGACAAATCCCTCTCAGACCAGAGCACTACTGCGTCTAGTACGAGGAACATAGAAACACTTTCTATCTATCTATCTATCTCTAGATAGATAGATAGATAGATAGATATAGATATAGATATATATACTGTACATAAATAAATACATTTGTGTCAAAACACGTTAGATAATGATATCAGGATTACAAACACAAGGAGTTCAGAAGTTTATTAAAACTCACTGCGGCTTCAATGACGGTCACAAAGAGTGAAGAGCTGCAACGATTAATCGAATCACCAACTATTTCAATAATCCATTCATCACTTTGACTCAAAGTCTGATTCCAGCTCCTTAAATGTGACTGTTTTCTGGTTTCTTTCGTCCTCTGTGACGGAGAACTGAATGTCTTTGAGTTGTGGACAAAACAAGATCAAAGAACGACTCGATTAATCGAGAAAATAATCAAGAGATTTAATCCCCAATAAAAATGATGGTTAGTTGGTTAGTGCACTTCTATTTAGATAATATGAAGCCAGTTAAAGGACGAATACTGAGAACACAAGCAGGAGTCTTTAGTGTAGAGAATCACAGACGAGGTATCAAACTGAAGAAAGCTCATATTGTGGCACAAGTGATCAGTAATACGCGCATAGATAACATGTGTACTGCACAATAAGGACACTACCTGACTGTTGAGTTATTAATCATGACTTCATCGTGTGTTATAACGTGCCTAACACAACTCCGACCTCTTCCCCCGTCCTCACCTTCAGTTGCTCATCTCTGGAGTGAAGCGCTGCGTCCTTCTCCCGGATCAACTCCTTCAGCTGAGTGACCAGCAGCTCAGTTTGGGTGAGTCGCTCTGTTACTTCCTCCACAGCGACCTCAACACCGCCACCAGCAGCGCCGCGGGGGGGGCCTGGAGAGCCTGGACCCTGAGAGGGGAGAGACGGGGGAGACGGTGAGCTGGTGACCCCAGAACACAAGCACTGTGTTTGGTTCTGAATGCAGCGCACCATGAGATGGAATGAGAGTACAGGTGTTCATCTGGAGTATAGCGGCAGCTTCACACGTGTTCTCCTCTACGGTTGGGAGTTTTAATCACTAAACCTCTACGCTGTGGATTTATAAACTCTGATTACTTAGTATCTGTGTGGACGTTTAAACGAAGCATTTTGGAAGTCTTCAGAGTCGTCCTTGGCAGAATACGGTTCCTGAAAACCACTGAGATGAGTTCATATCTCGTACAACAAGACTCCCAATCAACGTCTTCATCTCCTCATATTGTAAAGTTATCGTTCGTCCATACGAGTCAAACTTTGTTTTCGCCATGGCACCAAAGATTCAGTATGTAAACAAAACAAAGAAAATAAATAATTCGCTACTTTTGCTATTTGAGAACAGACAATAAGCTCACTGAGCACGCTCACAGTGTTCTCTGGTACTCGCGGGATCGTTGACGTGGCCTTTATCTACCGGCCCGCAGAGTGTTTGGAGTCGTTTTGTAAAACGAAGCTGGTGTGGACAGAACTGTTATTTTAAAAGGTAGACGAGGCTTCAGAGTGTGTATTTAAATGTGTGTGAGATTGACGAGCACGAGAACAAATATAAAACTTAGATTGTAAATAAATATGCACCGATCCCATTTTATAGATTTCATTTCACAACACCAGGAAGTTAACCAACACATGCTCTCTCTTTAGATTTAAAATCTGTTAGTGTCACCGTGTAAAACTGAGGTAACGTGAGGTTGTAAATACACACCAATGAACTACGACAACTACCAGATGTTCAAACACCAACATCATGTGTGTTTGAACATCTCTCTCTCTCTCTCTCTCTCTCTGAAGTCGACAGCAGAGAGGAATTCAAACCACCGTGTCTGAGCTGAAAGCTAACGGGTGTTTGAAAAGATGAGACATGTCTCTCTATGACACGTCCTCAGTCATTGTGATGACAGCTAGATGTAATGTGGAGATAAGGAGATGGGCTGTAGAGGAATAACAGGACTTAAGCTGCAGTGACCCCCCCCCCCAGTCAAAGCCCCGTGCTCAGCAGTCTAACTAATCCTTCTATCTGGACATGAAACATGACCACGGCTGCTGTCTGCTGTCAGTACTTCTTATTAAACCAGTGGTGTACTTTGTGTCTGTCTCTCTCTAATAATAATAATAATAATAATAATAACAATAACGTGATGATTTTTAATGACGACACAGATTACATAGAAGTAATAAACAATAACCAGGTGTACTTACTGCAGAGCCAGGCTCTCCCTCTTCACCAGAAAGCCATTTCAGCATGTTGTCACTTCAGACCTAAAACACACACACACAGTATAATAATACATTATTCAGAAGACAGAAAAGTGTCCATTTGATCAGCTTTGGGTTCTCTGGTTTATCATCATTATGGAAAAAACTGATTTCAATCAAACAGATCAGTATTCATTACTGTCCTCATTAACCAATAAGAGACTTTTTACCAACCCAGCCTCTCCTATCGAATACAAATGAATGAGTGTCAACTCCAACATCCTGTTTCAAGTTCAAATGAATTAAATTCACAGAGCAACGAACACCGCATAAAACCGTGAACACGTGTAGCTTCATGGTTTACACAGAATATATTATATTTACACATAATATAACACAGAAACCTCAGAACGGATACTGTGTTTAATTTGTGAGCAGGTCATCCTCATGGAACTACAGGCAACACAAGACGACACTCTCTCTCACTCACTCTCACTCTCTCTCTCTCTCTCTCTCTCTCTCTCTCTCTCTCATTTAATTATTTAGAAGCACTTTAAGAATAGCAAATGAAGTGTAGTACAGGCTTTCGTGTTTCCGCCACGACAAATTCCTTGCAGGTGGAAACTTCCTTGGCAATAAACGGTTCTGATTCTGATTCAGGACGGCCCACAGATTGTTGGTATGTGGGTCAGACAGACTGCAGGACCAGACTGACAGGTGTGCCTCTAAAGACTTGTTGTAGCTCGTAGCAGAACAACCAGAGCAATAAACCGGCCAGTCTGGTGTTCGGTAGAGCTCACTGACATGGTGCCTGATCATCAGCCACAGTCATTCATCTTGTTGAACAAGTCCAAACCCACGTGAGGCAGAGGGGGAGGGAACTAAATCAGGTCAAACTGGTCCTCTCTCGCACCAGTTACCCTGAACGCCTCTGTGGCTGTTTGAAATGTAATTTATTTACACAAACACAAAATAAATGTACTTATTTGTGAAGAGCAATATGCAAAAAACCTGCTGCAGAACGGTCATCTGATTGTGTTGTAATGGTTTATTAGAATATGTCCTCTGAGCGTTACATTAAGGTAGAAAACAGACAGAGGCTAAATATATATATATATATATATATATATATATATATATATATATATATAAATAAATAAAGTATAGATAATATTACTGACTGAGCTGGAGACACATTTCCATTATAAACAGATTATTAACAGTACAGCGTCACTAAAAGTCCTCAGTAGGAAGCTAAAGGTATTTGGCATTAGCTCAGACACTAGCTAGGATCTCCAAATGCTATGCTAACTGATTTAGCTAGCTGACTAGCACCGCAGAAGCTTCACACTTGTACCAGAAGAAGAAGGCCTCGTGGTGATCGTGGTTATTCAAAACAAGTACCAGTTATAGTTATATACAGTTACAGCTACCGCTAACGCTGATCCAGCTAGCTAACTTCATCTTGCTAACATGCTAACTTAGCTAGCATTGAAGTGACTCTTTGACTGTCCACACCTGATGAATTAGCTCGTTTAAACAACTCGTGCCCGTTAAATATTACTTTTAAAGTGCTCACCGGATTCACAACTTCATGAATAGTCCACCTGAATCCTCACAACGTCGACACGATCTTGTGAAAAGACATTGTTTTTATTCCACTGGGCGACGAAACTGCAAAAACAGAGAGAGATGAGGCTTTGGTCACGTTTGTCAACAGACAAACTAGGAAGAAGCTGCGCATGCGCACTGTGGCCATTGTGACAGGTCCCGGAAGCAACACATCAATGGATTTATTTGTGTCATTATGCAGTACAACATGCATGCAGTAATATATAATATATATAATATAGTTATGTAGATGTGAAGTCCTCTATTAGCTCTTTCTGTGCTTTTTGAGGCCTGTTATCTCATCAAAGAGGAAACAAACACCAAGAGAGTAACTTACCTCTCGTTTCCGTTTTCATTTAAACGGCCTCGCGCTGATCACTTTGGTTGTTTCAAGTCCTTTTTAGACTGAAGTTTAAATCATGGGCACAATAATTACAGTGATGAAATTATTGTTCCCAGGCCCCTCCCAACAATGCTACTACAAATGGAATTAATTATTAATTGATATATATATATATATATATATATATATATATATATATATATATATATATATATATATATCTACTGTATATATAATTAAACGTATGCAGTATTTTTATGTTTTATGTTTATAAAACAAAGTTATGATATATATATACATACAAAAACTTAACTGATGTATATATATGTATTATATATGATCAATAGCACACTGATCAATAGTGATCAATAGCACACTGATCAATAGTCTTGATAGACGTTTAGGTACTCTGTGTTTGATTTATAGAGTTGAATTAGCAGCAGGGACTACAACATAAAATACAATTTAAAATAGGAATATTTTATAAAATAAATGATATATTTTTTTGTTTTGTGTCAAAATCAAACTTGGTAATATTTGCTAATTTATATATTTCAAAATGCTGTAACGTATTGTGCTTGCTGACTCTGAATGCAGCTTGGTGGCGGCTGGTGGTGCGTCACACAGTCTACTCTCTTCATGTCGACCCTATGGGACCTTAGACTGTATGGAGTTAGATCGTCTGATTAATCTCAGCCTTTAAGACTCTTTGTCTAACTGTATGATATACATTGACATCACAAACACACATTGCAGACTCTTCAAATATATCCGTATGGACAACAGCAAAACCATATGAGTTGGACAACTCACATGATGTCTTATCGGTCTTTACAAGTTAATATTTACACGAAAACAAAGCCTGGTCTCTTGCAGGAAAACCCGTTATTTTTAATAATTTAATTGTGTTAAAACGTACAAAACAAAAACACAGTGTGTCTGTTTTGTTCTCGTTGGGGTCTCAGTGAAAGCTAAAGGATACTAGCTGAAGAGCCTTACAGGCTAAGAATAGTGGTTCAGGTTAAACCCTCGTATGAAAGCTCCCACAGGGTCTACGTGAGGTGAAGAGCTGCGCTCATGGTTCTATCTTTGTAAATGACAAATGCAGGAGTCAAAATATATTTCAACACTTAAAACTACAACATGCTGTATGTAATGCATACGTTAAAAAACACACACACACGCACACACACACACACACTTTTATGGCTTTATTTTGCACTTAAGGTGATGAGGACACAGTTTGTACAACAACAGCTGACAGAAGGGGAAAATAGAAAGAAAAACGACTGATAACAGACATAAAAAGTGACTGCCAACAACATGATGTCACTGATCTAACTTGTGTTATCCTCCTCCTCTGGTTCCTGCTCCTTGTTACTGCCGTCATGTTCTTTTATCATGACCTCTCTAAACCACAGAGGAGATATAAACCAGGCACACAGTGATGAGAGAATCACAGACAACACTGTGACGTAATGTTTATGAATGAACTGATGATACGATAATGAAATATCACTGCCATTTAAATACAAGTTTAATATTCAAAAACAGAATCAGTAATTTGTGTACAGAGACAAACGTGTTGACAAAACAAGATTTAAAACGTGAAACAAAACCCTAAAATGTAATTGATTCATTTCAAATGTGGAAATTTTAACCAGTTTATATTCATCAAAGGTCTGTGATCACAAACACTGACATTTTGTATACTGCGATGCTTAAATATATCTGTATAAAAAATACATTTTAATTCTAAAATATCTTCTTTTGGAGGAAGTTATGAGATCTGTTACGCTTTAAAGAATTTGATCGGCAATTTGGTAAAAATGCTTTTTAGTTTTCCATAAAATATGAAGCGGCAGCCGGGAGATGGTTAGCTTAGCTTAGCATCAAGACTGGAACGGAGGGAAACAGCTAGCCTGAAGCTAGCCAGTCTCATTTGAGGTGAAGACTTCAGAGAGTCAAGAAATAGTTCAGCACATGGAACCACGACGTGTCGTTCTTACACTTCAGTTTTTGTACAGATGAGAGATCCAACATGTCGGTGAGCTTTAGAGTTTCCCCGGCTTCCAGTAGTTATGCTAAGCTAAGCTAACTGTCTCCTTGCTGCATATTTAGCGGACGGACATGAAAGTGGCGTTTATCTTCTTATGTGAATAAGCGTATTTCCCAAAATGTGGGAGTGCTTCTTTAATAAAAAATGTTTTTCTGAAGAAGAATTTCAACTTGCCCCGTTACAAATTGTTTTATTTATTAGCGTTTATCAAATAACAACATGCTTCCATCATCAGCTTCTCAAAACAACAATGTCTTTAATTCTTTCATCAAATTAAAAAACAATATCACATAATAGAAAATAAGCAGATTAGTGTGTTTAAACATACGTCCACTTTTAATTAAGTCTGCTGATCAACAGATGCACCAAAGAGGGGAATACTTCAGCTTGAGATCTCCATGCAGCCGCTCCCCGATTTTAATAAACATGTCAGAGGAAAGGACGATCTCTTGAAAAGACATTTGTGTGTCTGTGTCCTGCATCTCCAAGCAGTCGGCACGTCCCACAACCCAAGAAATAATCCCTGAGATTATCCCTATGAACGTTTCTCTGATGCTTCTGTGTGCAAACAACAGACCGAACACTGAAGGCAGGTTGTTACCGTCACTTAGTCTCCAATCATTTCTCATGAAAACACACGGCGAACATCAAGAAGTCAGGGATTCTTCTCCTGCTGTTCAATGAACCAATCACAGGGCCCGATGTCCAGTTTGAGCTGATCCATCACCCACGGGTCCCTCTCAGCCCCCTCGATGAATTCCTCCAAAGAAATCTGACCTACAATTCATCAGAGAAACAATCAGACACGAGAGCACAAGAAAAGAGCTGGATGTTTGAATGTGTATTATGATAATCGTGGAACTTACTGTCGTTGTTCTTGTCCACCACATCAAATAATCTGTCACAAATGTCGTCAATATCCCCCGAGATGCTCGGATCTTTGTGCTTCTTTATCGTGGAGATGATCTGAGCAGATGGAAAAAAAGACTCATTTCAATTTGGGATATCTGAGATCTAAAGCAGCAACATTTCTGAAGCACACAATAAAATGATCTGCCCTTGACTGTTTCTTAATCGTATCTTATTGTTCTGAGACCTGCACCAGAACAGATTCCTGCTCTGCATGTTCTTGTACCTGTTTTTGTTATTTCACATGAGAGATTCCTGTTTGACTTTTGGTCTCTATGCTGCTCTCACTGGTTTGTATTTCAGTGGTGGTTTGTGGTGTGTTTGCTCATGTTGCCAGTCCACTGTCAATCAAATATAATCAACTAGTATTTATGAATAATAAGCAGTGGAAATGAGAGACTGTGGACCATATCGTCAGAACAAAGTGTCTCGTTAGAGCATCAAGTATTCTAAACGTTGATGCCCATTTCACTCTTCAAACATGATGAAAATACTTTTTTTATTTTTTAATCACAAATATAAATGACTGAATACTTACTTTGACAATGTGTCTCACTTCCTGTCTGTCCAGACAACCGTTTCCGTCTCTGTCGTAAACTTTAAAAGACCACCTCAGTTTGTCCTCCAGTTTCCCACGAAGGACAAGATGCACCGCTGCCACGTACTCCATGAAGTCCAGTTTACCGTCCTGAGAAGCAAACGGGTCCGTCAGTCAGACAAAGACTCATAATAACCAACAAACACTGAACACATCACTAACATTGTATTCTGTGACACTGCCACATCACCTGATTTATGTCAAAGGACCGAAACAAAGTTTCCATGTACGCAGATTCTTCTTCTGTGGAGTTGCGGTTGATTCCAAAGATTCTCCTGCATTCATGTAAGTGCAGGTTTCCACTCGGACATTCAGTCGCAAACTTACGGTAGAGTCCCTGGATGTGTTGGAGAGTCACTTCCTTTTCCGTGCCGCTCTGTGCTTGACCCATGACTTCAAATACAAGCAAGCAGAATATTAGCTAACATGAATAAAACCGTACAGAGATGTTGTCACGTGCGATCATCACTGCACGAGCCTTGAATCCATGGCTAGTGCCCCCCCC
>NW_022280252.1:52223-66250 GCF_004355925.1 Anarrhichthys ocellatus | reverse complement strand
TATTGTATAAAGGTATTGTATAAAGGTATTGTCTAAAGGTATTGTATCAGTTATTATCTAAATGTATTGCGTATTGTAGGGAGACTCTGTGTACATGTAGGGAGAGGCTGATGAGGGAAGGAGATGAGGTGAGTAGATGAGGTGAGGTGATGGCAGAGGAAGGAAGACACCTGGTGGATGGATGTAAAATGACAATGAGAGATAGTGATGGTGGCTTTAGAGGAGACTATGACAGTAATAATGCAGCACTGTTAAGCTCTAGAGGTGCAAGTTCCCTAACAATTATGAAGGAACTGATTAATTCAAACTTGTTAATCACTTCTTGATTTTGCCCAGCTGGGTAACAGCCTCGGTCCACAGAGCCTAAGTGTTTGTGCCCAACCAATGAAGGACTGTTACAGATGTATGACTGTTGTCATCAGTTAAACCACAAAGTCTTGTTTTAATGTAACAAGTTATCTATAACACATTGCATTGAATAACATGACCTTCAACCTCTCTACATGAACATTTTTGACTTTTTTTTTTGATCCCTGGGACGTCGTTGAAAACACAACAACACAGAAAGGACGTCAAACATTCTGCTGATGTTAGAGTGGATGTATGAATATCTTGATGTGTGTCGTGGGACAGCATGAGTCTCACCCCTTCTGCCTGGCCTCCTTCTGCTTGAATGTGGGGGGAGCGGCCTTGGAGACTTCAGCTGATGCTGCGTTCATCTTCAAGACTTTTGATCAAAAACAAAGACAAATGTTTGTTGTTTTACTTAACACTGGAGGAAATGGACGTGTGCTGCTGACGTGCACGTCCTCCTGAGCGCTTCATCCTCTCATGTTTTCCAACTTCTGTCTTTATGTAATTCTCTTCGTCTCGATCTAAGTGCTCTTCGTCATGAATATTTTACCGTGTTAATCCTATTAGAGTCAGAGTTCAGCTGCTACAGGATCACAACATGTTGGTGAGTCAGGGATCAGCCTGAGGATCAACATCTGCCACCAAACAAGATCTCATTGATCCATCTTGAGTTCGGATTATAATTTATTTTTCAAAGGATAATATTACATAATCATACAATAAATTCAGCAGCTGGACATCCTTAACCCTGGTCACCTCGAGTGGATCATCACAAGTGAGCGAATGTTCAAAGATACACAAAGCAACTAATTCAATAATTAAAATGTCAGAAATAACTAAATATAAATAAATTAGATTTTATTATATTTTTGTACTCATCTTCTGTTTTTGACTTCAGATTATTAATTTTTTTTGTACATACAGGGAAGCTCATATTGCGCTTAAGTTAAAGACGACCAACCAGATTTATTCTCATGTGTATTGAATTTATGATTATTATTTTGAATATTATTTCTGCAGGATATTCCCATTGACATTTAAAATGTCTTTACTGAGGTTGTCCTGCCTGATTCACACGTTTACAGAAAAACGTCTCTTTGCAGAAGAAGCCAAAAAACAGCTGCAAGACAAAGATGGAGTCTTCTTTCTTCTTGCAGTCTGTCTATTCTGTCTCATCCCTGAGCCATCACTGTGCTCTTATAGCCTTGACTCTGCCCCCCCCCCCCCCCCCCCCCCCCCTTTCTGCCTGTAATAATAAACCAAAAGGCCTGAGGGGTATTTTGAGTGTGGACTTATAGCTAAGCCTGATATGTCAAAGATAATCAGGGATATTAAAAGGTTGAACATCTAAAAAAACAAAACGTTTTTTAAATTAAAAATATTGAGATCCAAGTGTCCAGCTGTCTTTCTTCTCTTTTAAATCGATATCCAAAATATAATTTAGTGATGTCACTGCTCACGTTGAAAACAGAAAAGATGGTCAAATGAAAAACGGTCTCAGCAGTTTTGCTCACTTTCAACTGATTATCAAATCTCTCATAATAAATAAATGGCACTCAACTAATCATTGTGCTGATTGATTGGCTGCAGTGTGGCTGAGGGTCGTACAGGAGCAGCTTGGTGAGAAAATAAAGGATTACAGGTAATAATCTCACACACTGTAAAGTCAGGGGGTCATTAGATCTTAACAAGCAACATGTAGAAGTGTGTGAGCTGTGCTCGGCTTTACAGGATCCCTTTAACAGCATCAGACAGACAGCATCACTCAACCTTTCAAACACCCATGAGAACACAGAGCTATATATATATATATATATATACATGTATATACTGTATATATATATATATATATATATATATATATATATGTAAACAAAATGAAAATGACTCCAGATGAAAAATACTCCGGGACAATTAGGAGATTAAATGATACTAAATAACATCCATCATCCTAAAATCAGTCATTGTGTACATAGAGGAACACATATTTGTCCTTAAAATGTCTGCAGCCTGTAAAGAATATCTGTAATGCACATGTTTTAAAATGTGTTTAATCTAATAACTCTACAATGGAAAAATAAACCCATTCGGCAAAAAGAAATGTCATTGTCATGGTTTCTGCAAACCAAGGGATACGATGAATGTCGACGTCTCTAAAACAATAATAGTTTCATATCAGCCTCGTAGGATGCTTCCCTCGTTGTTAACATTGTGAAATAAGTGGTTATGTTTAGGAAACCACTTGTAAGGTCAGAAAAAGATCATGTTTGTGTTAAGATAATAACAACTTAAGGAAACAACGTAAGGAGGTAACGTAACGTAAACAACGTAACGCAAGCAACGTAACGCAAGCAACGTAACGCAAGCAACGTAACGCAAGCAACGTAACGTAAACAACGTAACGCAAACAACGTAACGCAAACAACGTAACGCAAACAACGTAACGCAAACAACGTAACGCAAACAACGTAACGCAAACAACGTAACGCAAGCAACGTAACGTAAACAACGTAACGTAAACAACGTAAACACAATTCTTCCCATATTAGTTAATTTTTTTTAAATATATTTTTAAGTAATGGGTACTCATTGTATTATTACAGTGTAAACAATGTGACGTTAAAAGAGAACTTATACTTTAACTATTTTTTAACAACCAGGTACATTAATATATTTTATTTACTTACATAATGTGTCGACATTTAAAAACTGACTAACAGTCTCCACTGACCTGAGCAGGCTGATCCATAATGCTGTCTGAAAATACAGCCACACAGGAGTGTCAGAATGAGTGAACAGTCCGTTTTGTTTTTCCAGCTATAATGGCCCACATATCCTCTAAAATGGGTATAAACCCAGTTCTTATTCAAATAAAAGCAGTATATGTTAACTATTTCAATAAAGCAGTTCCTTCTAGATCAAATAAGGGGAAAATAAAGATGGATTTGTCTGGTCCATATTCTCAACACAAGAGACTCAGTTGACTAAAAATAATATGTTTCACTGTCCATGAAATGTGATAATACACAAAAAGGGAGAATGATAATCAGAATGGAGAGACAGACCAGAATAATGTGACTAAAATACACTTTATTATAGGATATAAAGCGTTAACAACAGTATACAGGATGGATAGATGGATAGATAGATAGAAATAGAGAGAGAGAGAGAGAGAGAGAGAGATAGAGATAGAGAGATAGATAGATTACATGGACTTTAGGAAAGATTTATTGATCCCAGGTTGTTCACTCGTCATCCCTTTGACTAAACCCAAGCAGCGGTACTGTGTGTTACACCTTTACACATGCTCTGGGCTGCACGGGACAACAAGGCCACAACAGAGACATCCTGAAAGATATACACAAAGAGAGACCGAGAGAGAGCTCGGAGAGATGCTAAAACCTCCGGGTGGCGAGGTGTATCATGCCAAGGACAGAAGAAGACTCATTCTTGGGGGCTGCTGTCCAAGAGCTTCTTCCTCCACTTATCGAGGGGGAGAGAAAAGAATTCCCTCTCCATCCGTCAGTCGTCCTAAAATGGTTTCGATTCCGGTTCGTCTCCACGCCCAGCGAGAGGGGGGTCTCATGAGGAGCGCTCTCAAATGAAAGAAGAGCTGCTGGATTGCAGCCACCAGGAATAAACCGTTTCCATTTGTTCTTCAGACGATGCCAAAGTGGGCCAGATCATTCAGCTCCATGTCACCAAACGCCTGCCAGGGGCACACAACCTCCGCATCTGCAGGAGAGGAACAAAGGTCAATGGATCTTTCCTTTATCGACTACTTTAGACTGGCTTGTTGCTCGTCAGTCATTGCTTTGATTGATAGTTACCTCCAAGGCCATACATCCCTGGGACATCATCGAATCTAAGAACAGGACAGAGACTCCATTATCCTCCAGTTGTGATTAACCCTTTGCAGTGGTGTTGTGTCTTTTCTTTTCTGGACTCACCCCTTCTGTCCCGCTTTGGGAGCCTTGCTCT
This sequence comes from Anarrhichthys ocellatus, assembly GCF_004355925.1. Taxonomy (NCBI): domain Eukaryota; kingdom Metazoa; phylum Chordata; class Actinopteri; order Perciformes; family Anarhichadidae; genus Anarrhichthys; species Anarrhichthys ocellatus. Next base: position 61,915 of record NW_022280252.1, on the reverse strand, counting down.
TGAACTGCCTGGTCTCCTTTTGCTTGAACTTGGGGGGAGCGGCCTTGGAGCCTCCGGGTGCTGCTGCTGCATTCATGTCTATTAAAAAACAGCAAAGATTCAGAAGAAAAAGCAGATAAAGAAACAGAACAAATACTGAGATAATGATGCAGGGTGTCAGTTTTCATAAATGGTCTCCACACATCGAGCACTTTATAATTTCAGGCTCAACAATTTGATTTTGTGTCTAATTCCACAGCAATGCATTTAAGAGAAGATGGCCTTATTGCTCTCTTGACATGTGTTGAACTTAACTTACAGAAACTAAATGCGTGATGGTGTGTCAGCTGAGAGCCTCACCTGCGTGTTGGTTTTCTGGGGGTTTGGATCGGTGAAGAGAAGCTGTCTGGAAGTGCTGAGCAGCGAAAGAACTGCAAAACAAAGAGAAGGTTCTCTTTCTTTCTGCAGTCTCTCTGTGTTCTCCTCCTCTGTGTCGGTGTTTATATACCAGCTGTGTTCACAAAGCTGTTAATAGAGATGAGAGCATAATCTAATAATGAGCACGAGAACAGCCCGTACCTGTGGTGTTTGACAGACATGAAGCATTATGGGTCATCGTGAGCTCAGTGCTCATCTCTGAAGTCAAGCTCATTAATGCAGCTTTAAGTAGAGGAAATAAAGAGGGATACACAAACAAGGAGAACGTGTGCAGGAGACATTGGGTGGATAAGTGTGCGCTAACAGATACAATGGTGAATAATAGAGCAGAAGAGACATGAAGAGAGTTGAACAACGTCCTACTTTAAAGTCTTATAGTTCCTTAAGATTGTAAATTAGTTTTTGTTTTTGAGAATGATTAAATTAGGAGAACCACCATTTATAAAACTTCAGCCAGCTGACCTTCTGTACTTTCTGAATGTTTTGTAGTAGCAGAGATTAGATCAGATTTGATTGGATTAGATCGGATAACAGGTTAGATCTCAAGCAATAAGATCAGCCGACTGTCATTAATGGATTACTGGACAGGCCTACCGGGCACAAGCCCAGGGGCTCTGGCCTTCAACGAAACATAGAGAGACACGTAGCAACCAGGAAGAGACTCACAAATGATCACAAAGAGACACAAACCAACTACAAAGAGACACAAACCACAGAAAGAAGCACAACAGTGACAAACAGACACAAAATGACCTCAAGGAAACAAATCAAATTCAAAGAGATGCAAAACCACAGAGAGATGTATGACGACTACAAAGAGTCAAAACAACAACTAAAGAGGCTTTTACTCTACGGTCTGTGTGTCTTGCTCCTATGTCGGGGAGGTGTGGGGCCTTTCGCTTGTGTCCATTGTCTCATAATCCGTCTTTACCTGATGCAGATCAGGGCTCACATGCGACAGACTACAGATAGTCTTTAAAGTTTTACATTCAGATGTATTGTCCCAGACGGAGGTTTGTTTTCACAGACATTACAACAAAAGAAACATACAGACAATACATAAAGTCTTCATGCACACACTCAGTATCTCAGCTCACAGCAGAGTCAGCGAGGTGAAGTTTGCTTCAGGGACAGAACTCCTGCTGAGGCGAGCTCTCCTCCGTTCTAAAGTCCCGTATCGCCGACCAGAAGGTAGCGACGTGAAGTGTTGATCGAGGATCTGTCGCTCATGTCGGAGAGATTGGCGAGAAGGTTTTGGAGGCAGTACGTGTGATGCTGGTGAGTTTATTCAGGTTGGAGATGGTTGACATGCTGACCTTCTGTTTCAGGTCAGTGAAGGCGCCACACTGAGAGGACAACATGACTGACAGCAGTATGTGTGGAGCGAGGTGGTAAGCGTTTGGATTGGATTACTTGACGACCTGAATTATGAGGAGGTGATGTAATCTGCAACCCACGGATACGTCGCTTTGTTAGTCAACGACTACGGATACAGAAAGGACTCCACAAGGTACAGAATGTCAGACATTCCTCAGGTGCAGCTGCTCATTTGTGAGAATTTCAAGCCTTTCTGAGTCTTATTTGATATTAAATTCAATATTTTGGGGTTTTGGATTGATCCTTGGGATAAACGATTTGAAGACGTCAACCTTTAGGAAATTGATATTTTTACTATTTTTTGACACTTTTAACAATTAAAGCTGGTGTGGGAGATTTATTTGTTAAAATTCTTTCTAATCGCAACAGCAATCGATAAATCGAATGCTCTGAACGCGGCCTGCCTGTGAGTGCACTCATTCATGTTGTCATAATGTAAAACTGAATCAATTCGTCAATGACAGGAAAGTAACTTGAGATGTTAAAATGCCAATTATTGTGAGGATTATCGATTGTTTTCGGTCGGATTAAACCAGATAATTGAAAACATCAGCTGGGAGCTGTGAGTAAAGCGTGTGATGAGCTTCTGAAGGTCTCGTCCAGATGAAGTGGTCTGCATGTGTGAGCACTAAAACGCTGCTCAGGCTTTGGAGGGATGTGTGCAGTAAATGTTGGATCTCATCATGGACCAAGCTGTGGCGCCCTCTGGTGGAGCAAAGACAAACTGCCTCATGAGAGCTTGAATTGATCCGTGAAACAACAAACAGATGAGCAACGAGTTTAGAAAAAGACTTTATGTGACAAGTTCAGGTAGGAAATATAAACAAGCAAAAACATACAAGTGTTCATTTTCAGTGGCATTGAAATTCATTTGAATCTATTTCAAAGACATTGTTATTTTATTTTTACAAAGAAACTGGCAATGATTGGCTTATCGGACACACACACACACACACACACTCACACACACACACACACACGTTTACTTTCAGTTCATGACGATTGTTTCCTTCATAAATTCTTTAACGTTACTTCATCTGATCTGAAAAGATAAAATCCTAAAACTGGAGGAACAAGTCTTCTCTTCTTCATTGTCCTTCCTCTTGAACCGGAGTACTTTAACACCGTGGTATCAGTAAACTTCTTCTGCGGCTAATTATAGTCACTTCAAACCATCTGATGACGTACAGCCCCGTGGCTGCTGCTACTCCATGATACCAGCATTGCTGAGGTAGACGTCAGTGACGGGCAGGTTTATCTGGTCCGGACCGCCGGTCTGCAGGATGAACTGCTGCAGCTTACACTGTCTCAGCTCTTTATTCAGCTCCTCAATCATCTCCTGTCTGCCCTGGATGAAGAAGGGAACACATATATTACCAACAGCACAGACTTCAGGTACATATCAACATATTAACCCTCCCAACATCTATTCATGTCCTCAGTACCAGCCGTCACTGAAGGATTAATAGTCAACGAATCACATGAAAGGACCAAAACCAACAGTGAATGGATCCTGATCACACAGACGATCTGCTGTATCTGATGCCTCTGAGAGACGACATGTCAACTGATAGATATGAAACTTCACCCGTTGAGTACTGACGTTAAGATGATTTTCATTTTGGCTTACAGCTTTTCTGAAATGTTTTGTTTGAATATGTAAATGAGGTAATATCCTGTTAAATATGTATTCATTGTCATACATTTCTAGAACATAAATCTGAACATTGGATGAAGCCATAACAAGTCAGGTTCAAATTCTTGTTTCATTTTGTTGACATATTAGAGAGAATTTTGGTGAATTTATGAGAAAAAAGTGTTAAAATAAATGTTTCCTTTCCTCTAGTCTGAAAAAAGACGAGTTATGAAATAAAAACAAACCAAAATCTCTGAATTGAACAGCGCATAAAAAACATTGTATTTAAAAACTCATCAGTGAGCTTCACTGTTGTTGCTTCATCACCATAAACACACAATGTAGTTTATTTTGACTCAATCACAAATACTCTCTAGAGCACCAAATGTGGATTCATCCGCCGCTGAAAATAGTCCCCAACAAATGCACTATTTCCTCTTTAAACACGACAGTTACCAGCTGTTTTAAAAATGACTGACAAAAAAATAAAACAAAACTATATATTTGTGACCTAGTTTAAAGACTTAAATCTTCAGTGGGAACCAATGCGACACATTTATTTGTGTCCTTGGGCTGTTGAATTAAAGTGTTCTTGGTGACAGATCACTGGATGATGGAGGAGTCATACCTGCAGCTTTTCCTCCTTTGTCTGTAGATCCCTCTGTGTCCCCGACAACGCTGCCTCCAGATCTTCTCCCTGCTGCCGGCGGTAGTGGAGCTCCTGCTTCAGAGGCCTCAGCGCCTCCTCCGGCTGCCGAGTGTCCGCCCGAGAGCTCTGTCTGTGGGCTCCGAGCTGCACGTCCCGCTCTAGCTGTGCAGAACGAGCTTGGAGCTCCTCGATCTGATGACCGTGGTCGTCCATGGATGAGTGTAGCTGCTGCAGACGTCCGTGCATATCTGTGGATAACAGTGGTTACATGTCTAGTTGTAGAAAAGCCAGAGGAAGAACTTGAACACAATTTGAACACGTTTACCTTCTTCTCTGTCCATCTCTGCCTGTAACTCTTCCTCCCACTTGTTCCTGATCATCAGATCTGCCTCGGTCTGCCTCAGACGCTGCTCCAGTTCCTCCAGTTCCCCTTCGGCGACAGGACTCAGACCAGGAACTTCGGCAGATGACCTCTCCCGCTCCCACACCTCGGCCTCTCTCTCCAGAGATTGAAGCTGAATCCCCAGGTCCTGTAGCCTCCTCTGCTGCTGCAGGATCTGCCTGAACACCTCCTCCTTGGGGGAGTTGTGAGGGTCTAGGAAAGAGACGGGGGAAGCTCGGGGTTCTGGAGAGGCTCGGGGCGATGGAGACCGGACCCTGTTTGGTTCAGTCCTCTTCGGGTGTGTTGAGGAACCCAGACTGTGCGGCTCTGGTTCTTGGTGGTCTTGACCATCGCTGCGGCTGGGACCGGTCCTCCGCAGGACGAACTGGACCTCCGCGGCCAGCCGTCCCAGCTGAGACAGATGCTGGAGAGGACAGTCGTCAGCAACTAGCTGTCTCTCCTTCCCTCGTAGCTTCACGATAAGAATGTAACGACCTGTCTGACCTGTGGAGAACGCAGATAATAATATTGAACAACCGACAAGCAGCTGAATGAAGAGGGCTGAGTTTAGCTCATGTAAGCCAGAGTATTTGTGTTTTCTAGTACAAAGAGTATTGTAGGAAGAGTCAACTGAATATTATAAATATGTTGCTCGAGAGAAAAAGCAAGAATACAAGTTACATTGGTATCATGCTGCTGTTTTAATTTGTGCTTTGTGTCTTCACCCGCAGTGTTCACAATACAAATGCATCCTGCAATACAAAGCTGTAGGATGAAGTGGAACCCATACTAGAGCGTAAAGTGAAGATACAAACATAAAAGCTTTTCCAAAGAGTGGCTCCAGAGAAAAGGCTGCATGGTCATTAAAACCAAAGTTTAATGTTTCATTTAGTCATTTCATGTTTGTTACAGGAAAGCTAATGTAGTGCAATGAATTTTCCAGAAAGTAAATGTAAATCAACATTTTGTAAACCAAAACATTTACAAAAAAACGTGTTTATTAGACTCACTGAGTGATTGTGCCAGAGCGATGACGACATCCTGGCAGGAAGTGTTCAGTGATAGGCCACACACCACTCTGACCACGCCCTCCACCAGCACCTTCAGCTCCATCAGCGCCCTGCGAGGAGACAGACGGACGCGTTACGTCAGACATAATCAGTGAATGCAATATAAAACAATGTGTCATATCGATTCATTGAACGAGCAAGCTCGGTTATTTTATTGATAAACGGTCAATTTCATTTCTAGGAAATGTAAATCAGATGAAAAATGATCATTTAGTTGACTGCTACTCATGTGTACAGAAATACAAGAATAGAGGAAGAAGCTAGCGAACACTGAGTAACAAGTGGGGACGTTTTGACAAACGTAACCAGCTTCAGTCACACACTTAGAGCTGATTGTAGACTTCCTTTGGTGCTGAATGCTGTTTTTATGGTGAATTTTTTATTTAGCTATGTAACGATAAATTAGCCATGATAACTTTGTTTGTTTCCCAAGCTAATAACGAACTTGTCAGTTATACTTAACTCTTAAAGTGTAAGTAACTTCCGCGCTGTGTGTTTTGTTAGTTTGTGTTAAAGGAATTGAGCAGCTCGTGTTTCCTGCGGTCATGCTCAGCCGTCTGAGATGAAACGGTGAATTAGGCCACAGTGAGGAGGGATGTGGCTCAGGTTAAATGGACACTTGACCTCCGTTTACATGAGAATAGGAGGACGGTAGACGGCAAACCGGACGACGTTATGACTTTAGTGGACGAGAGCAGGAATCTGGTGAGAGCGGCAGAGAATACTGGCAACGTTACCGGAAGAAGCCGTTTCCATCCAAAGTAAGAAATACTTCAGCTTTCTTAAATAGGGACTATTTCTTCAGTATGAAATATTCCCATGAAAACTGCAGACAGTTAATTATTATGATTGTCTAGTTCCCTCCATATATAAAATATGTACATTTTGAAATGCCACAAATGAACTTTCATCCACCTTTAAAGCGTCTAAACCTGGAAAAAACAACACATCTGTCTGGATAGAAACCAACTAAAGTTAAATGAACTTTAAATATTCACGCACCTCCATGAAGCATGAAGTAAAAGAACACAATAATAACTCAAATGATTAATGTACATCACTTCAAATATGCGGTCTGTATTTCTGACAAAAACACTTCATTTGAACTAAAGTTTCTAAACATTGAAAGTTCAGTGATGATTTATTCATAAACCCTAATTTAAAAGAAAACCTGTTTTCATTGTTACTACCGTCTTCTATCCTGATATTTACTTAAATCATCAGAAAGTGCTGTGTCAGCAATAATGCCACTTCCTGTGAGACTTTTTGATGTTTACAAAGGTTTTGTAAAAACACAGATTACGTTCAGTGACACGGTGACATCACTGGTGATATTGTCTGAATAACCAAATGAAAAACATCAGCTGTAAATATTTTGGTCACACTTTCTATGACGCCCAGTTCTATAATGCACTCTAAACATACTTAAAAAGTATTATGGTACTTGACCTTATAAGTCATGATAAAATGCCTCATGTGTTATGATTATCATAATTAATATGTATGAGTGCTTATAAATATAATTACACAGCTATAAACAGATTATAATGCATTGTAAGTATGTTAATAACTCATTTAGACATTGTTTTGACATTTGATAGAGACAGAAAAAGGAAAGGTAACATTTCGTTCTGTGTGTTGATATTATGATTATTTGAGATTATTGCAAGCTGTAGAATAACAGACTCAGATTACATTAGACCAGCTGCTCACATGGAGCTCTGTAACCTTCCTCCTGAGTCATACAGCCTGAGAGTGAAGACAAGTGTCCGATATCTCTCTCAGGGTGTCAGTACAGACCAACCAACGCGTTCAGGAATTTACTGACTTATTGAATTGAAAGTGAGAACTGTGAGACAAACAACGGGCTGTTTGAAAGAAGCCGACGCACTCATGAGAAGCGTCCTCTTCCTGTTGGAGCATTTCTCTGATCCGTACAGACAAAGGTGAAGTAACGGAGGCTTTACTCCCTACACTCAACATGAGATCAGAGCTTGAGCCTTCATCAACCGTTCATACCAACACAGCAGTCTCTGTTACAACTCTGTGTGCAGTTTCGGTAAACAAAACTCTTTATGTGCGGAGTTAACTATTAACTAAGCACATAAGTTATTCAGTTTCAGTCGGGCTGAGACCTACAGGTTACTCTAACCAAGCACTGACTTCACTAATCACATGAGGTGTTAGTGGCTCATTAGCAGACTTCCCAGCATGCAGCACATATAAAACATTTAAAAAAAGAACAATAAAATGATGATGGAGCGCTGGAAATCTGGATGGCAACTGCAAAAAATCTGAAATTAGTTTGTGAGATTCCATAATGACTGCCCTCTGTTTGTGTGTTTGTTTATGCCATTGCATCGGCTTCATTCATGAGGCAGCCCCCCCCACACACACACACTTTTTGGCCGGGTAAAAAGTGGGAGGGCTTTAAATCTGAGCTACAGAGGACTGTAACACACCTCCACTGATAACAGTTTCTGTTGGATGTCATGATCGTATTAGTTTGAAATTGATCGGTACGAGCACACTTCATATTTTGTTTTACGGGGACTAAAGATGATTGATTTTTACATAGAAATATGAAAAAGTCGACTATTTTGAAATCGTTTGCATAAATTGTTAAATAGTTGTACACTGTGACCTAAAAGAGTCATTTCATCTCGAATATAAACTTAAAAACAATCTCCTCAACATCTTGAAAGCGGCTCAAAGTGTTTTTGTTTAGAGTGGGTTTATTTTCGTTGTGCAGTAAAGATGATAACTACATGATACATTTATTGTCGTGCTCTTAAGAAGGTGGAAGAAGATGTGATTTAATAAATCTGTGTATTTAACCTCATGCTGCTAAATTCTGCCTCTATGTGCAAACTGATATGAAGCAGTGCCTCAGAAGACTCTGAACGTATCTGCTTGAGACATTAGGAGGACCCTCGTGGTTTGACAGACGTGTGGAGGTTTGTGTCTGTGTGCAGGAGGAGACACACCGGTTGGCTGAGAGCAGGAATGTGGAAGAACACGCTGACATTCCTGGAGCACTGAGACTCCACCCACACATACCTCCTCTCTCTGTTTACAATCTCAGTATCATTATCACACAGTACTCAACAGAACGTCCTCCAAACATTGGAAACTACAGAAAGTTATATTCTTCATGTGGATAATGAATTTCTCTCATCTTTTGAAAACATTTATGAATTGAAAGTGGTCACAGTGCTCCTCAGCTTCCTGGTCATAAACCTTTCTCAAATGGAAAACATCAACCTGCTCAGATTCATTTTTACTCTTTAAGAGTTTCATTGTTGAGTGAATGAACCGTATTGTTCTCACTGCAGCTCAAATCAACCAAATCTCATTTGTCTTCAGTCCTTGACTTCTAGAATAAGACTATTATCACACTGCTTTCGTGTAAATGTTCATGTGCAACTTGTTTAGTTTGCTTGAGTTCATCTGCACCTTTACTGGTTTGTATCTGTCTTGTCTTTAGCTGACAGTAAAACCCTTTGAACCTAATTTAAAGCATTCTGACAGTGAAGTGAAGAAGCTGTGAGGCCTTTATGATTATGAGTTAAGACAAATGAAGGTAGAGATGAATATCTTTTCATGCTCGATTCAAACACTTAATATAAATATTTTAAACAAACTAGTCACAGAAATCAAGAATGAAACCTTTTCCTTTCTCTTCTTCAGGAGATTGTAATGAGCGGCGGTTGGACCAGGTTTCAGGGTCTCTAGAGCTCAGAGAGGAATTCAAACACTCACCTGTTTCAAGCTGCTCTCAGTTTCATTGATGCTCCTTTCTCACTGGTGTGTGTTCAGGCTGGAGGAGGAGGAGGAGGAGGAGGAGGAGGAGGAGGAGGAGGAGGAGGAGTGAAGCTGTGGAATGCAGCCTTTCTGGATGCGCTGCATGAGAAGTGATGTCACTCTGTTGTGGGAGGTAATTAACTTCATGGACAGTTTTGGTTTTCTTCCACTTTCACCTTTCAGAGGATTTTTATTTCCTTTTTCTCCTCCACAGTTATCTTTATGGCAGAATCTACATCTTACTTTTAGCATGAGATGAGATCATAACACATCTTTATTTTTTCCATCCATTCCTTCATGAAAATCCCCAAACTCCTCTGGTTGTATAGAAGTCTATGAGAAAATGACTCTACTTCT
>NW_022280252.1:35310-37223 GCF_004355925.1 Anarrhichthys ocellatus | reverse complement strand
CACACACACACACACACACACACACACACACACACACACACACACACTGCAGCTGAAACATCACACATTCCTGCATATTAGTTGTAATGGTGCAGTCTGCAGAGATCATTGTTGGACCTTCTCTCTCTCTCTCTGGGTTCAGATGGCTGGCTGGTGTTCTGTGATACTGGTAGGACCAGTAGGACCCAGTAGGACCCAGTAGGACCACTAGGACCAGCTGTACTGTACATCAGTGTTGTGTGAGGGTTCATCACTGGCTGCTCGTTAAAAAGAAATCAAACCAAAGTGTCATCTTTTCAGTATTTTACGAGTCATTTTTGGGAGAAATCTGTTCAGTTTTATTGTTGATTTAAACTTTCTGGCGGTTTTGAAGGCGAGTGCTGTTTAAATAACCCTCGAGTGCTTCATAGTGCTTCATATCATAGTGCTTCATATCCTTCAGGTATGTAAATCCATGTCTAGGTGTTGAGTTGAAGTAGCCAGAAAAACATTCCATCATGATTCATATTTAAAAGAAACTCCTACAGGACCAACATATAACCAACTATAACTGAGGGTTTCAATGATCATAAAACATGTTCAAGAGATGAAGTAAGACAGAAGTTCACACGGACATTTCTTAACATCAGCATCTCTAAAGCAGGCTCTGGTATCTCAGATGGAACCTGGTTTCTTTCCGTTACCTGAACTTTAAAGAACCAGCTGAGCCTTTGGCTCCAGCTTCTTTCTTTGTATTTCCATTTTATTTGATCAGGATTATAGTTCTGTGATGTGGTGCTGGTGGTGCTGGTGGTACTTTTGTTGATGTTAATGGTGTCCAGCATGTCAAACAACCTTTGTGGCTCACATTTATTTTGGTTTCGTCTTTTTCTGTCCAAGTATTTGCTCTACTTTGCAGCTCTGGTGTTGGTCCACACAGCGTCTGTCTCTGCAGCGGCTGAGTGCTGAAGTCTCTGACTCGGTCTGCTGTTTGGTGCTGAGCAGGAAGCTTTTATTCTGAAAAGGAAGCTTTGAGAGTACAGAGAGTGACCAACAAAGAAAAGTGAATCAATGAGCTTAAACTGACTATGAAGCTCGTCATGTTGCCACATTGTGTTCCCGTTGTCATATGACACCACGCTATCATGGGAATATCAATATCAGCTGTTTTAAGTTCAACACAATGGTGCTGTTGAATAGTCCTACATGCAAATCAGCTGTTTGACACTGAGGAGTGATGACGTCTCAGCACACTCCGGTGTGAGTGTTTGTCAGTGAGCAGCAGCTATGTGGTGTTAGTGTTGGGATGCCCCACCATCTGTGGTCACATGCAGCCAGAACTGATCCAGGTGCCCCCCCCCAGCACCGCTCCGTTCCCTCGATGGCTGAATAATTCATAACCGACCAATTATCTGGTTGGATTGTAACAGCCTGTATTGCTGCTTTGTTAATTACACAATGCTTCCATTTAAGCAGATGGAATAAAATGAGTGCACACAGATCGCTGGCTTTGTTCTGCAGCGGGATGAATTATAGGAGCTGAATGAGAGGAGTAAAGGTCCACGTCCTGTAAACCCTCACTCTTTCTTCTCTGTCGCTTCCAAAACCAGCTCCTCTCACATGTTCCTCTTTTCTCCTCTCTCCTCTCCTCTCACATGTTCCTCTCCTCTCACATGTTCCTCTCCTCTCCTCTCCTCCTCTCCTCTCACATGTTCCTCTCCTCTCCTCCTCTCCTCTCCTCTCACATGTTCCTCTTTTCTTCTCTCTCCTCTCCTCTCACATGTTCCTCTCCTCTCCTCCTCTCCTCTCACATGTTCCTCTTTTCTCCTCTCTCCTCTCCTCTCACATGTTCCTCTTTTCTTCTCTCTCCTCTCCTCTCACATGTTCTTCTCCTCTCCTCCTCTCCTCTCACATGTTCCTCTCCTCTCCTCCTC
>NW_022280252.1:31804-35210 GCF_004355925.1 Anarrhichthys ocellatus | reverse complement strand
TCCTTTCCCCTCTCTTTCCTCTCCCCTCCTCTCTCCTCTCTCCTCTCGCTCCTCTCCTCTCGCTCCCCTCTCTCCTCTCTCCTCTCCTCTCTCCTCTCGCTCCTCTCCTCTCGCTCCCCTCTCTCCTCTCTCCTCTCCTCTCCTCTCTCCTCTCTCCTCTCCTCTCTCCTCTCCTCTCTCCTCTCCTCTCTCCTCTCCTCTCTCCTCTCCTCTCTCCTCTCCTCTCGCTCCTCTCCTCTCTCTCCTCTCTCCTCTCTCCTCTCCTCTCCCCTCTCCTCTCTCCTCTCCTCTCCTCTCTGTGTTCACTTCCTGTAGTTCAGTCAGAGTGTCTCCTCCTTGTAGTCACATGACTGTTGGTCTCAGATGAATCAATCATGACGTCATAGTTTCACACGTTAATGTTTCTACACACTCTGGTTAAAGTGAACTCTTTATTAGAGGAGAGAGTTATAATGACAACATGAAGAATAACATGTTTTTGATGAAATATCACAGTTTTAAGCTTCTTTTGCTTTTTCTGTCGTAAGCATTTGTCACACATGATGTGTTCAAGGACCGTAGACAAATCTGACGGTAATGACGGATTTTTCAAAGGAAACATGCTTTTCAATCCCGCCAGCGGGTTTTTGTGGGTTAAGCAGCATCTGAAGCTGCCTGTGATCTCATCCCATCAGTCATCGCTCTGAAGGCTTCACATGATGAGTCCATGTTGCAAGATGTCTCAAACTGAGACACTTAAATGGTGAAATTCAACAATTTAACTATTTTAAAGACTCAATACTTTCCTTGATTCTTGTGGAAAAATGAGCCCCATTATGTATTTATGGTAGAACTACAAATCCATCAGCTAGCAAATGTGACACCGTGTCCTCAAACACAGGTCCGTATGATATCTTATGAAAAGTGTGTTTTTACCACTAAACTCCAGCAACGTGTCTATTTCTGCTCGTTACATGAATACTTTTCGTCTTCACAGGAAACAACTCAGTTAGGTTTAGGAAAATTCAGGTTTTGTGTTGAAGTAACTACGGATGTGACGTCACTGGAGTACGCAAGTCACGTGACGTCACCGTTGACGTGAAGTTCGGTGATCGAACATCCTCCTCCTGCGAACATCCTTGGAGCTCCTCAACCTCAGAGGAGGACCGGCTCTCAGAGCGTCTGTGGAGCTTGTGAATTAGTTTAAATGCATATCTGTGTAGAGGCAGAAACCATGTGCAGAGGTTGTTTTTCTTCTGTGTGTGTGTGTGTGTGTGTGTGTGTGTGTGCGGTTGTGCGTCTGTGGTGCTCATGAAGACGGATGCTCTGCTTGTTGAAGGCTGCTGGTATGAATCGAAGGCTTTGCAGCTGAGCCGGCAGTCAGGGAAGCCTGAATATCATTAATCCTCCTCCGCAAGTGTGGAGAGAGCCCACTCTTTGTTACTCAGTGTGTGTGTGTGTGTGTGTGTGAGTGTGTGTGTGTGTGTGTGTCGGGATCTCTGAGGGAGTGGACTAATGGATCTTGAGGCATGAACCAGATTTGATGGTTCACTTTATTAATAAAGCAGCGCAACAAAACCAAATTACCTCCAAGTGTGTAATTAACTCATATAAAACCAGCTGATGTCACAGAACGCGCTGTAATTCATAGACGTCCCACGAAAATATCATCCACGTCATCGTGAACCAGGAAGTAAGAAGACCGTCATGGACCACACGGGACGGGGATCCAAAAGGCCACTGAAGTTAACATTGATTTATTCTGTAACTTAACTTTTGTACTTCAGTAACGACACATCTATAGTAGGGTTGTCACGATACCAAAATTATGACTTGGCTACGATACCTGCCATAAGTATCACGATACCCGATACTTACGATACGATACAATACCACAAATACGATACTGGTATATTTATCTGTAATAGTAATAAATAAAACATCTGTACGGTTCCCTTTTTTACCAGCTTGTTCCTGCCCAGCTTTTTGAACACTTAACAAATGGCATTAATATTAGTATTAGTATTAGCCTACAGCAAGATATTAATGAAAACTACATGGTGCCATGATTGCTGCTGGCATCTGTTTGACTGTCTGTGGGAGTGGGTGGATAAACAATGCTTCATTTACTTGCATAGTGAGTTTGATATTTTCACTTCATATTTTATCTTAATTCATGGAATAATTATTTTTCCTTAACTAAAAATAAAAAGAATTAGCTCAAGATCCACCCTCAGGCTCCACCAGCATGGAGCCATCTGCATCAACTGTTTCATTTAGTACACTTGTGTGAGCATTGTGACCTCATCATCATAGAGGCTTGTCCTCAAACTAGGCTAAGGTACTCGTGTTAGCTGTCTATGGGGGAGCTTGGGGGTGTTCATGTTTATAGTCACATTTGCTTACCTGTCGTTCTTTGAACTCTTTGAATAGTTGGGAGTGTGTGTCTGAAAGGTGCTTTGCCATGTTAGACGTGTTGCCTCCCTGTCTGTGCGGCTTTGAAACAGGTTTCGCAGACGGGTCTCTGTAGGTCAGTGGGGACCGTACACGGACCCCCATTTCCGTTTTTCCGTTTTTGGTTTGAAACGAAAAACGAGAATACATGGTATTTCCGTATTGTCGTTTTTTTGACTGAACGGTAAAACAGACTATCAAAACGTACACGGACCTTGATGCCACATGTCTCCCCTGTGACACGCATGATCGCTGCTGTGAGTGAGGCTGCCTGTTGCTGTGTGAGCGCAGGCAGCATGACAGGGAGCGGAGCAGCGAGTGCGCTCTGATCGCTACTGTTAGTATCGATACTAAAAATATGCAAAATCGTATCGTTTTTAACGTACGGGTACCGCGGTACCTTTTTAGTATCGATACACCGTGCAACATTAATCTGTAGTTTTATTTAACACAGGCCACCTAAATAAGTATTTCACCATCGTTTACTAAACGTAACTAAGTATTTTATATTATCAGATATATATAAACCGAGCTGATTTTCATGTGAAGACGGAAGTTTATTTTGAAAAGACTGTATTCATGCAATGAGCAACAATGTAAACAGGTAGCTAAAGGTTTGTGGTAAAACACAAAAAATGAGGAGTAACTTTTAATAAGATATCATATTAACTGTTTTTTAAATTTAGAAATGTCTGTGTAGATATTTCAAAATATTCAGTGACTCATCTCTCTGTTAGCTATAAAAAGACGAAACAATAATAAATAAACCTTTTAAATAAATAACTCTGACCTCAGACTCCAGTTAGATTATTTTACTGTGACTTCATCTTTGGTGTCATTTATTTAAAACTCCCACTCTGGTTCTTCTTCCACATCCCAGTAATGAGAGCCCATCGGAACAATGCCTTCGTGTGTGTGTGTGTGTGTGTGTGTGTGTGTGTGTGTGTGTGTGTGTGTGTGTGTGTGTGTGTGT
>NW_022280252.1:28951-31794 GCF_004355925.1 Anarrhichthys ocellatus | reverse complement strand
TGTGTGTGTGTGTGTGTGTGTGTGTGTGTGTGTGTGTGTGTGTGTGTATTTTCACTCTGTTTCATTGCAGCCATTTGCTAAAATCAAAAAAGTTCATTTTATTTCTCATGAATGTACACTCAGCACCCCATCTTGACAGAAAAAAACAGATGTAGAAATTTTTGCAAGTTTGGTCATAAGTATTCAGACCCTTTGCTCAGTATTGAGTAGAAGCACCCTTTTGAGCTAGTACAGCCATGAGTCTTCTTGGGAATGATGCAACAACCTTTTCACACCTGGATTTGGGGATCCTCTGCCATTCTTCCTTGCAGATCCTCTCCAGTTCCGTCAGGTTGGATGGTGAATGTTGGTGGACAGCCATTTTCAGGTCTCTCCAGAGATGCTCAATTGGGTTTAGGTCAGGGCTCTGGCTGGGCCAGTCAAGAATGGTCACAGAGTTGGCTGTGTGCTTAGGGTCATTGTCTTGTTGGAAGGTGAACCTTCGGCCCAGTCTGAGGTCCAGAGCACTCTGGAAGAGGTTTTCTTCCAGGATATCTCTGTACTTGGCCACATTCATCTTTCCTTCAATTGCAACCAGTCGTCCTGTCCCTGCAGCTGAAAAACACCCCCATAGCATGATGCTGCCACCACCATGTTTCACTGTTGGGATTGTATTGGGCAGGTGATGAGCAGTGCCTGGTTTTCTCCACACATACCGCTTAGAATTAACGCCAAAAAGTTCAATCTTGGTCTCATCAGACCAGAGCATCTTATTTCTCATAGTCTGGGAGTCCTTCATGTGTTTTTTGGCAAACTCTATGCGGCCTTTCATATGTCTTGCACTGAGGAGAGGCTTCCGTCGGGCCACTCTGCCATAAAGCCCCGACTGGTGCAGGGCTGCAGTGATAGTTGACTTTGTGGAACTTTCTCCCATCTCCCTACTGCATCTCTGGAGCTCAGCCACAGTGATCTTTGGGTTCTTCTTTACCTCTCTCACCAAGGCTCTTCTTCCACGATTGGTCAGTTTGGCTGGACGGCCAGGTCTAGGAAGAGTTCTGGTCGTCCCAAACTTCTTCCATTTAAGGATTATGGAGGCCACTGTGCTCTTAGGAACCTTGAGTGCTGCAGAAATTCTTTTGTAACCTTGGCCAGATCTGTGCCTTGCCACAATTCTGTCTCTGAGCTCCTTGGGCAGTTCCTTCGACCTCATGATTCTCATTTGCTCTGACATGCACTGTGAGCTGTAAGGTCTTCTATAGACAGGTGTGTGCCTTTCCTAATCAAGTCCAATCAGTTTAATTAAACACAGCTGGACTCCAATGAAGGAGTAGAACCATCTCAAGGAGGATCAGAAGAAATGGACAGCATGCGAGTTAAATATGAGTGTCACAGCAAAGGGTCTGAATACTTATGACCATGTGATATTTCAGTTTTTCTTTTTTAATAAATTTGCAAAAATTTCTACATTTGTTTTGTTCTGTCAAGATGGGGTGCTGAGTGTACATTAATGAGAAATAAAATGAACTTTTTTGATTTCAGCAAATGGCTGCAATGAAACAAAGAGTGAAAAATTTAAAGGGGTCTGAATACTTTCCGTACCCACTGTACATGTATATATATATGTGTGTGTGTGTGTGTGTGTGCGTGTGTGCGTGCGTGTGTGTGTGTGCATCATGAGGATGTTTTATGAGGGTCTACCATTCGTCCCTGAGCCCTTATTGTGTTTCATTGAACCGTCTTTGCTTCATTATTCTGCATTAAATGTGAGAAACATTCAAATAAACACAAGATATTTATTCCTCCTCGTTTGCATCCAGATGGAGTAGAAGATGAACTCACTTTAAACATCCAGACACATAAACATGAATCACATTTTATTTATTCATTTCAAACATTGTGATGAACAAAGTTTAAATCCTGCTGGCAGACTAACAGTCTGATGGGGGTCATCTGAATTATGGATCCCCCTCTCTATTCTATACAGTACATCTCTCTCTCTCTCTCTCTCTCTCTCTCTCTCTCTCTCTCTTTCTCTTCTTCCCCAGCTGAGGGCTCAATTACCATGACAACCGCAGGAATGCTCTCTCCTCTGTGGCCTCAGACAATGAGAGAGAGAGAGAGAGAGACAGACAGACAGACACAGAGAGAGAGAGAGGTATAGATTGTGATAAAGAGAGAGAGAGAGAAAGACTATACCTCTCTGTCTCTCTCCCCTCCTTCCCTCTCAGTGTGAGGTTGTGGAGCTAAAGCTCAACACTCTTTGACTCCCTGCTGCTTCACTGACTCATTATTAGGAGGAGGCTCGTCAGATGATCCCCCCCACGTTTAAACACATGCTTCCACATTCAGCAGGAAGACGGCAGGAGACAGAAAGAAGTGTAAAACAAAGCTCTGACAACGGTGTCAGTCTGAGTCGTGAGCTCGTGGAAGGAATCAGGAAAATGAAGATGTGACCTCCTTTAGGCTACTGTTACACCCCCCCCCCCCCAGGCTGCAGGGAGAGAAGGGAACTAATGACAACAGAAGAGAAAGAGAAAAGATCTCTCAACAGGAACAACAGAGTCTGTTTATCTGGCGCGGCTCGATGGAGAGAGAGATGCTGTTAGTGTGATTCAATTAGCCGAAGCACGCACACACACACACACACACACACACACACACACGTGTGTTCCCGGGTGTTGAGTTAGTTTGGATTGCAGCCATCTTGCCTCTGGCTGTCAGTCACTAACAAGTCTCCCAGAGCCAGTCAGTGTTCTGCTGCTGAAATATTCAGGTAGCTGAAGAAGTGTGTGTGTGTGTGTGTGCGTGTGTGTGTGTGCGTGTGTGTGTGTGTGTGTGTGTGTGTGTGTGTGTGTGTGTGTGTG
>NW_022280252.1:24777-28941 GCF_004355925.1 Anarrhichthys ocellatus | reverse complement strand
GTGTGTGTGTGTGTGTGTGTGTGTGTGTGTGTGTGTGTGTGTGTGGATGCAACTGTGTGTGTGTGTGTGTGTGTGTGTGTGTGAGTGTTGCTTCTTCAACATGTCCTAGTGCTGGGATTGTTATGGAAGTCTCATCTCTTTTCCTGCCAGAAACATGATGGCTGTCATCATAAAACAGCTGCTCAGTTTACAGCCCCAGGTGGGCTAGATTAGGATTTAAAGAATTCACACCGAGACGCGTCTCAACCGGGAGTCAACCTCCGGTTCTGACGAGTGAAGCCGATGCGGAAGTGTCTGAAAACCTGCATTCTCTCTAATGTCCATCAGGGGGCGACGACCTCAAATCCCTCAAATTGCTAAACTTGGAGGCTTCAAAATCAGGAAACCACAAACCGGTGTGTGACGTCACGATGACTTCGTCCTCTTCTTATGTGAAGCTCTTGCAACGGGGGACAAATGGATTCAATGCAGGCGTCGAGCTCCTGCTGTCGCTCTGCTGTTCAATAAGGATGAGGGGGAAATTTATATTGTTTATTGTAATTAAAAAAACGCATTTATCCGTTCCTACCACATCTACCGGCATCAAAACAGGAAGTCGGCTTCAGGCCTGGAGTTTAAACGTTGAGAGTAATTAGAATTATTTTATGAGGAAACGTGCAGCAGTACCAACGGTGAACAGTGGGTTTGCTGTCAAATGCGTTTCTAGAGACGTGACTCGTTGTGAACGAGGCCTAATGCAGGATCCGTACCGTAGAGACCCGGGATCAGGACCCGGGGTCAGGACCCGGGATCCTGCTTGGCTAATTCACAGAGCTAACAGCTAACGCTAACAGAGGTTGCATTGAGTTACATTGTGATGTGTTTCAGCTCTTTTCAGTAAATCTATTAGCAATTTGCAAAGCTGAATTATCTTGTAAACATAAGTTGTTGGTCATCAGGGATTAATAACACATCAATGATGACATGAGTGCAGGTTGAACTACATGTGACTTATTGTTTTGTTGTTTTACCATGGTATTCAATAGTTTATTGAGAGTGTGTAATTCACTGGTATTGGTATTAATACTACATTTGTGGTTTTGTGAGGTCCCTACGGGGGCTTAAGGTGGAGTTGGACCTCTCTTCTCATTTCCTGTCTGCACTCTACTTGACTCCTTCTCTTCTCCCCTCTGTCCTCCCTCTCTCTTTATGTCTGCTGCTAGATGAGTGATGTCTCACCTCTGCAGTTCGTACACACTCGTGTCCTGAATTCATCCCCAGTCAGTCATGTTTATGATGTGTTTGTCGGAGCTTTAATCAGCTCCTGCAGCCTGCGTATGCCCAGCTGGGTAATTGTCATGTGAGTGCTGGTGATTGCTTTGTTGGTAGCTACGTAGCACACGTTTGCACCAATGAAGTCGATGATGTGAATGCGTGTGACGACGTTTTCACCACCTGCTGTGACGGTTTACGGCTGTTTTCGGCGTAGGCGTTGGTGACGCGGCGTCGATGACGTCTGTGTGGATCGGATGGAGGGGAGATGAGGTTCAGAGATCCTGCTGAGCTCCATCGGTCCCAATCAGCAACACTTAACAACCCCATTTCAACACCTGCTGAAGATGGAGACGCTGGAGATGTGCAGCAGAGGTGCAGCTGTCAGATATCCACAGACGATAGCACGACAGAGGTCCAGCTGTTCATCACTGTGCACTCACTGGTGCACATGTCAAGAGGAGAGGAGCTGCTTTTAGCCTTAAAGCAACTTTATTTATGTTGCACCTTTCATACAAACATACAGTAGCAAGATTAAAACAACACAGACAAAAACACACAGAAATGTAGAATGTTGCACGAAAAGTACAACAAAAAAACATTAAAATGTTGAAAATAAATACAATAAAATGGGATGAAAATCATTTAAAAACCAACGATAAAAGCTCTAAAACAAAGGCCATTACATTATAACATTGTCAACATTAAAAGCCAAAATAAGAACTTTTGTCTTTAATTTCCTTTTAAAATACGGAGAGTTTCTCATTTAAACATCCAGAAGCATAACAACAGGAAGTACTGTTATAGGACACATTTATACCTTTATAAACACTTCTAAAAGATAAATGTGTCTTTAGCAGTGGGGAGATGTTATATATTTTCCTTCTGAATCAGCTGTATTTTTTAGTTTTGAATTAATCTGGTAAAAAACGAAATGACATCATCATAAATGAGCATTTAAGCATCTTTCTGAGTCAAAGGTCTGACTCTGTCGTTATTTCTCAGGTTAAAAAGAGGATGTTTTAATGACCTTGTTAAAATGTTAATGTGAAAATGTTCAGACTTGTGAGGAGTTTCATTAACAGTAAAAAAAGACTGAAATTAATTAATGAACTAAACAGAACCAGCAGCTAAACTAAATGAACCTTTAAGGTCAGAGGTTCCAACCAATCGGCACAAAACTGTTTTAGCGGAAAAAATAAAACATGTTTGTTGCAGCATTTAATGACTTCCTGGAGAATATGAATATTAAATATTAAATATGTTTTATCAAACTTTACCTTTTTTATTGAATTTATTGTAGTAAAATGATTAAAGGATTTATGTATGACACTAAGTACCTCCTGCTAATTACCCCATTTGAGAAACACCTCTATTACTGACCATCCTTCTGTTTGGCTTTTATTTGAATACCAGTTTAATCTGCAACTTACAGGAAATGGAATATTTTGGGTTTTAACAAGCCATGGAAAGACGTGACCTCGGGCTCTGGTGTGTTTTAGGTCGGTTCATTCGGTGACCGCTGTCCTTGTGCTGATCGTGGGAAACGTTTAAGAAAGCAATCAGTTTTATGCCGTTTTCACACCAAACGCGTTAATCGCGTCATTCTCGCCGCCGGTCTCGCCGGGGACTATTTGTGTTCATTTGCGTGAATCGCACTGGACGCGCCGGAGAGGGGGCGTGGCTCATCGCCCTGGAAGCCGTTCAACTGTCCGCCATCAACCGGACAAAATAACCATTTTTTCGCCGAAGTTGAAAAATTTCAACTCACGCGTTTGGGGCATTTGTGGTGCCAAACGCGCCGCGCCATTGCAAATTTGCATCACTCCAGTCTCATCGCGTCTTTGCATAGACTTTGTATGTAATCTACTCTAATTCGCTCCGTGTTTGGTGTCAACGCACCATTACACGATCTATCTAATTTATGTCTGATTCAAATAACATGTAACTTCCTGTCGGGTCCGATAGCCCGACCAGCGCGTCTTCACGTGCTTCAGCATTCAACAAGAGAGCGATTTAATGCCTCAATCAATAGGCGGGAATGGATAAGCCCCTCATGGTGCCACGGCCCTCTTCCCTCGGCCAAAAACTTAATAAAATTGAGCATAAATCCCTCGTCTCTCTCTCTCTCTCTCTCTCTCTCTCTCTCTCTCTTTCATCCTTTTCCAAAAGCAATCTGGACTTTTCCCCCTGAGTCAGCACTTACAGTGTCCGGGAGTGAAGCAGGGGAAATTAGCATCTGAAGAGCTGCTTTACTTCCCTCTGCCCACGCTCGACCCCTCACTTCATTTTCGTAGCAATATGGAATTTCTGGTATCTTGTGCTAGATAAATAAACTCCCCCTCCCTCCCTCCCTCCCTCCGACCGGCCGCTAAAGCTCCTGACTGGTGCATGATGGGACGGCCGAGTGCTTTTGGCAACGAGCGATTTGACTTTGGAGCTTTACGGACGCGGATGGAAAGTCCACTTAAACACGAAACCTTGATGAGTTTTTTTTTTTTGCAATTGTCTCATCAGCATTACCCATGAGCACCGGGGGCAGAGGCAGCAGGCTGCGGCGCTACGCTCGCTCCAGCTTTTTGCTGTTTCATGTCCTTCTGCACCAGCGGGCTAAAAGAACCCGGTCCAGACTAGTGTTGTAATGGGCCGCTGTCGATCTGTGATCCGTACTGATCCCCCTCACAGTATAACGTTAACCATCAGAGTGTAAATAATGTTTTACTCACGATGATTCTCCAATATTCAGTAGAACATGTGTTTCTAGTCTCTGATCTCTGATAATGTTTCATTGTAAACAACCAATCAGTGTTTAAAGCAACAGGAGGAGAGCTAGTAACGTTAGCAGCACCGCTAACGGCTAACCAACAGGAGGAGAGCTAGTAACGTTAGCAGCACCGCTAACGGCTAACCAAC
>NW_022280252.1:21626-24767 GCF_004355925.1 Anarrhichthys ocellatus | reverse complement strand
AGGAGGAGAGCTAGTAACGTTAGCAGCACCGCTAACGGCTAACCAACGGAGGTTCACTTCAGTTCATTTAGAATTTCTGATGGTTTACTGACTTCAGATCAGTAAACCAGCTGCCATAACAAACCAACAAAGGGATCTGTATCTGTTAATATGGATCATCAATGATCAGGGATCTCTAGAAGTTATATTTGCTCCCTGTTTTATTTTGTTCTGATCCGATCCATGAGTTTCATGACCCGTTGCTCCTCTGGTCCTTGCTGCCTCAGAACAGGCGTCCGGTCCACACAGATGGCCCGTCAGCCTACAGATGAGCTGCTGGAGCCCTCGGTGAAACATCCAATCATGTGGCATAATGAGATTAAGGGGCGGGGGTGTGAAACGCCATTATACTCACTTTATTGGTAGTGCTGGTAGGTACCCCTGCTCCCAGGCGTGTGTGTGTGTGTGTGTGTGTGTGTGTGTGTGTGTGTGTGTGTGTGTGTGTTGAGGCTGTAAATGACACAACACATCTTCATAATTCCTGAATACACACATTAACAGAACTCACAGCTACAGTAGTGTATCCACAGACATGTGTTTGCAGGGCTTGTATTGCTGTCTTTGTGAGGACCAGTTTTATACCATCATTGTGAGGACATTTTGGCTACATTTTCGTCGCCACTTCAAAGGACTGTTTAAGGTTTTAAGACCACAGTTTTTAGGGCCAAGATAAGAATGAAGTTTAAGTTTATTGTAGAGAGACGGTGGAGCATTTAGTCGTAATGCTAAACACAACTAAAGGCATCATGTCAGTGAGGGTCCCTACATGTATAGGAAGACAAGTATGTGTGTGTGTGTGCACGCTCTGTTGCAGTATTTCCAGGTAGTGCTCCGTCTCTGTGACCTGCAGTGTGCTGCATTACAGCAGAAACAGGCTGCAGCCTCTCTGCAGTAATCTCACACACACCCACACACACACACACCGTGTCCTACTGGTGTGTGTGTGTGTGTGTGGAAAATAAGCCTTGGCTGCAATACTGTACATTACTCGTGAAACTTGCTTCGCTATGGTTACCTTTGTGTGTGTGTGTGTGTTTGTGTGTGTGTGTGTGTGTGAGAGAGACAGCTGTTGCAGGTATTAAATGACTAGAGGTTATAGATGAATATGTAAATTAATTATGCTATGCTAAATTATTTGATGGTGAACATCTCTCAGCTGCTGGCGGCGGCGAGGTCTCTGTGATGCTGATCCCCAGAGGATGAACCCTAACGAGTCAATTCACACACAACCAATATCACGATCTAATGTGTGGCACCTTCGGACATGTTGAAGCCAGCGATGTGTAGAAATATTATTATCTTTAAAAATAAACCTGAGTGAGAAAAATCACTAAAAGATGGTGTAAATGAAATTCGCTCCAAGATTTATGTAATTCCACGGTGGCTTCTACGTGCTAACATCCCACTTTCAATGTTAGCATGTCATTAGCACGCATGCTACGGATGCAATGAACGTGGATCAGCTCCTCAATACCAACGCTTCAACGAGCTGCTGATGTGTAAACGAAGAGGAGAAGCTGCTTCCTCAAACTGACTGAAATCTGTTATTTGTTTCCAATGTATGACTTCACTACGTCCGTCCTATTTATTACTGTCGACAACAACAACAACAATGTGCTCAGCAGCTGATCTTGAACACTGGAACATTGTTGGGTCAGAAACACGAGCAGACAGTCGATGTTAGAAACAAACCTCAAAGTTAGAAGAACTCATTTGGAGGAAATGAAGACGAATGATGAAATAATTACTCAAACTGTTACAAACGTCTATACTTACAGTATATTTGAGTTTCTGTGCAACGACCACCTTCATTTTCACTAAATCCCTTTTTTACTAAAGTGAAGTGAACTGAAGGAGCGTCAACAAACAGAAAGCTCATGTTGACTGAAACAAAGGTCCAAGCTGTTCATGGGGCTAAGCTGTACTTCGGGTCTATGCTAACATTATGCTAACATGCTAAGAAGGTTCATTTTGCAATATTTAGCATGTTTTAATTTCATAGGTTCGCTTGGGATAGTACACAAGTACGTGTTTCCAACTGTGCACAACAAGGTAATTATTTATGATAGAAAAGACAAAAAATGGACAAAAATAAGCCAATATTTCTTTGAACTTGACATGAACAAGTGGGGATGTTTATCTGAGCAGCAAAGAAGTCCAAAGACACAAATCACTCAAAGGTGAATGTGGATTGAGAAACCAACCAAATAATGATGACGTTGTTTAAATATCATTTTAATTACTTCTTGAAACAAAAGATTTATTCTGCAGTGACACGTTTGAATAATAGCTCAGGAAGACGTGACACTGTGTGTGTGTGTGTGTGTGTGTGTGTGTGTGTGTGTGTGTGACGCTCAGCCCCAGAACCACCACCCTAGATTCTCTGGCCTTAATCTGTTGATAATCCAGCCGTCCAGTGTGAAGGAGACTCTTCTGATTTTAATAACTCACAACGAGAAGCTGACATTTCGTTTTACTGTGAAACATAAAATACACGAAATAGAGCTTCAGTTTCACACGTCAGTCGCTCGTATTATTATATGATGGGAATTAAATCTGACACAAAGCTGTGTGTTGGTTCAGAGCTTCATTTGGAACCTGGATGTTTTTTTGTTGTTTTTATTGTACGATCTCTGTTGTTGGGAAAATGTAAGCTTGGTAAGGGGGGGGGGGGGGGGGGGTGCAGGAGGTCATGACCCTCATTACACCACCTGCCAGATGGCCCGACACCACGTGTGTGTGTGTGTGTGTGTGTGTGTGTGTGTGTGTGTGTGTGCGTGTGTGTGATGAACACATTTTTTTATATATTTCTGGTTCCAGCTGCTCAAATGTTTTTCTCTTTCACATCATTGATTATTTTTATTATATATATATTTTTACAATTTTCTGGCATTTTGTGGACAAAACATTTTATGAATAATTAAAAACAAAACGCGGCTTATTAACACACGGATGATAAACCTTAGTTGCTTTCTTGATTTCACTCTTTAACTTCAATTCAAATCAATACGTTCTTCATGTTGAAGTCTCTGATTCACTTCATTTACAGTCACGACCAACTGGATCCAAGAGCCACCACACACACACACACACACACACACA
>NW_022280252.1:4030-11626 GCF_004355925.1 Anarrhichthys ocellatus | reverse complement strand
TTCTCATAGACTTCTATACAACCAGAGGAGGCGCCCCCTGGTGGACACTAGAGAGAATGCAGGTTGAGACATGACTTCACTTTTCAGATCCGGAGGTTGCCGCCTGTTTGATACCAACTGTTCAGAATAAGTTAGGCCACTCTGGTGTGTCATTTATCAGAGGTTTTTTTTAAAGTGGGAGGCTCCAGGGTCATACAAAACAGCCTAAATGTGTGTGATTTGGTTCAAGAGACGGAGTTCAGAGACTGTTTATCTCACTTTCACAGAGTCAGAAACCAATAAAAGTCTCAGACCGTCTTTCATGTATTTGCTGTAGTCTGAAGTGATGTCCAACATCTATATCAGGCTATCGTTGATGACTGTCAACGGGATCAAATAAAATAATCAAGATCCCATAGGCATCCATCCAGGAAGGAGGAGGGGGGGCGGGCACAGTCTTTGAGAACCCCCGTCATATGTGATACCATTCATCAGAATTTAAATCGATTAGTTGTTGTTTTTCCAGTTTGACATGTTTTCATCAATATTGGCAGTTAGCTGTCGGCTAAAGCTGCGTCCTGCTTTATCAAGCCTCAATTTCTTTCTATTTTGGAAACGATTATATATTGCATAATTCATTTGTGAAGACGGAAAGCTATTTGTGTTGTTGCTGAAGGAAAAACAAAGCCTGAGTCAGCGTCAGAATATGAGATCGGTTCACGAGATGTGTTCAAATGTTTGTGATGTGACAGAAAGAGAGAGAGAGTACGAAGAACAACAGCCAGACACGAGTCCAGTGAAAACATGCAGCTAAAAGACGATGAAAAGGAGCGTCCCCGTAATCACCATCCTCCTACACACACACACACACACACACACACACACACACAGATCTCACCACTGAATGCAATTTAATTACCTCGGCCCCGTCTCATTTCCTCTCTCGCTCCCAGAAGAGGAGAATACAATGAGAATGAGAGAAAAAGGATAAAGAAGTGGAGAGGAGGGTAAGACACTGACGAGGAGGAGGATAGTCCTCTTCTTTATTTAATCTCATACAAGTTTTCATTCTTATAAAAAGCCTGACGATTCAGGGATCATCCCGTCTGAACTGAACAGATAATAAGACACAAAAAAAAGAATTAAAATTGAAAAAGGAAGTGAAGAAGAGAGATCCCTCTTTCTTTTTGGATGGAAAGCCAAACGAAAAAAGGTCAATACAGAGAGAATGAAGGGTTGGTTATGGATGAACTTACCAACATTAAGTAATTAAAACCCTCAATGTTTCATATATTCATAATAGAATCAGATCTGGTACAAAGAGCAGAATCAGAAATTCCTCCAGTACAGCCTAAAATGCTAAATCAGGGATCAAATATTACGTATTATGTCATCTACATCCTGCACGATCGCTACTGCACATGTGCAAACTAGTACTACACACGTGTAGTACTACACATTCTCCTGCATGTTTCCCTGATTATGCATTATAAACAACAATAATAATGTTGAAATCAGCAGCAGGAGAGCTAGTTAGCTGTTAGCTGTTAGCTGTTAGCAGGCGGTGAGCAGCACGGTCCTGCTCGGCTAAACAACGGAGCTAACGGCTAACGTTAACAGAGGAGAGCATTGGGTTACGTCCTTATTCTGCTCAGTGAAACTCAGTACTGGGTGACGGTAAATTATAACATTACCATGATGTGTTCAAATGTAATCTGTAAAATGTAGTTTTTGGTGAGAAACTTGAATAAATACTTTTTTTTGTTCAGACCAACACCAACAACAATGAATTAAATGAATGATCTTCTTCCTCTGTAGTTTATTCTGACTCAATCACACGTACTCTCTAGAGCACCAAATGTGGATTCATCCGCCGCTGAAAATAGTCCCCAACGAATGCACTATGTCCTCCTGTTGTTTTGATAAAAACTACAGTGACCAGCTGTTTCAGGAGATTATGGAGCCTTAAAAAATTTTTGAAGTATTTTTAAAAGATATTGTTTGTTGTCTTTTCCGGGGATTTGTTGTTAATAGCAAACACATAGATGTAATACTCTTCATCCATTTCATATTTTCTGATAAACATGTTTCATTCAGTCTTCAACCACCTACTTTTGATACCTTAAAGTTGTGATTAGATAAAACGTGACAAACTGGGTCAACGCACAGAAAGCCGTAACAGAAAAGTACAAACAGAGAAGTGTTCTGCAGCTCAACGTGACCTCAGTATTCTTCTTTAAAGTCATAATTCTGCCACCAGCGGAAACAAAGCATCCTGCCTGACGTCTGCAGCAGCTATGAGATCATCCCCCCCTCCTCCTCCTCCTCCTCCCTCCACCTTTATTATCTGTCCTAAAAAAAGAAAATCCTCCCCCCCTCCCCCCTCCCCACAAATATGCCCGTTAACAGTACTCAGGACACCTGCGCTCGCTGCTTTGAAGAGGAACAAATGATTCACATTTTCTGGCTGCTGTCCTTCATTGTCTGCTCGTCAGACCTCGTTTGAGACGGAGAACCAGAGGAGACGGCCGGACAACTAGTCCTGTAAAACCAACCTCAGATAATAATGATCAACAGCCATCTATTTATATATATATATATATATATATATACACATTTTTATTTATGATTTTGTAGGCCTTATTATTTCATATTTAGTAGTTTTCTGTCATATTTTTAATACTTATTATCTTCATTATTTTGTGTGTCTTGTTATTTCATATTTATTTTTATTTTGTGTTTGTTTTCATCATATTTGGTATCATTTAACTATGTTGTGTGTTTTTGCTCTTATTGTATAATTGTGGTTGAAAATGAGATGGTCCATCTCAACGGGTTGTTCCTAATGAATCATTTCCATCATTCACGTTGATATCAGAGTAGCACCCTGCAGGCGGAGCGTTTGGTGGTCAAAGGTTAAACGTTTCCGCAGCTTAATTCTTTTATTAATGTCTCTCCTCACATTCTTGGCCCACATCAGTTTCAGAAAACATGATTTTCCGCAGTGAGTGTGGAGAATGGAAGCATGCCGATGTTTAGTGAGAGGATGTGGCGATAATAACGATAACTGGCGTCTTATCTCAGACACCAATCAGAAGGAGGAGGAGGAGGTGAGCTCTCCTCCAGCTCACTGATGAAATGACATTTAGAGGAACGTTATTGAGAGATAGACATCGCTCCATATTAGATTATGTGTTTGTGTACGCGTCAATGTGTGTGTCTATTAGAAACACTTGTGTTCTGTGGGAGGGGAGAGGGAGAGGCGGGATTTCTAAAGGTCAGAGAGCTATTTTTCCTTTCTGTTAAATGTCTCAATCAAATGTAATCTCAGGACGCTGCAGAGAGCCTGACATTCAGGGCCCATAGAGAACCAGAGGAGCTCACACTGTGTGTTAGGAGGCGTTTCACTGGACAGCTCATAAACAGAGACAGTAACGTGAGGAGAAACCATTCACAATGCACAAACCACAACACTGGCTAATAAAAGACTCTTAAAATAGGGTTTCTTAATCGGGAGTCTGGTGATATTTCAGGTTGTTTCTTTTCTAAACAGAACACCAAACCCTGGCCAGATGGGATACCCCCATCCCCGCCAACAAACACCAGTAAGACCAGCTTCCTCACTCTCCCTGCACTGATGGGCTTTGAGAAAGTCTCCGTTGTATTGGGTACATCTTAACCTACTTTCCCACTAATAATCTACATAAATGCTCCAAGGAGAGGAGGAGAGGGACGGCAGGAGACAAATTACAGCCCGAGGCTGAAGGGAAGTCTGTGTGTGTGTGTGTGTGTGTGTGTGTGTGTGTGTCCGTATGCTCCTGATGCCGGCAGTAGATCAATAGAGATCCTGGCGGCGAGGTTCACTACACGGGCAAGTTAAATGTGGACGGTTCTCTGGGTTGTCGTTTAGACTCATTGACACGAATCACTTGGGCCGTTTCAGACGAGCAGTCGATCCCCGAGGGCCCGCTGAGGCCCCTCAGACCTAGAGGCCCCGCTGAGGCCCCTTCGTCTTCAGCTGAAGGTGAGACAAGAAGTGAAAGTGTTCTGAATGAGACTCACTGCAGAGAGAAGAGCTTCAGCACCACGGACAGCTCCTACTACTGATACTGTAGTGTCCTCACAGTACTAATACTACACTGATACTGTAGTGTACTCACAGTACTAATACTACACTGATACTGTAGTGTCCTCACAGTACTAATACTACACTGATACTGTAGTGTCCTCACAGTACTAATACTACACTGATACTGTAGTTTCCTCACAGTACTAATACTACACCGATACTGTAGTGTACTCACAGTACTAATACTACACTGATACTGCAGTACACCAACAGTACACAGCATCACTACTGAGCATCACTGACGGTATGTCATCAGTCCTCTACTGACACATCTAGGCTTCTTCTGACAAATATCTACTGAACAGAATTGGGACGCGGCCCCGTTCCTCTGCTGATCCGCGTCCTGTTTGGATGCTAAAAGAGGTTCTTTCATTATCATCAATATACTTTTTAAAGCCCAAAGCTGGAGCCTCTTCCCTTTCTGTCTTTGGGGGAATGAATTTGCCTGAGAGCCTCTAAAAAACACACGACACTTGAATGTCTTTGTCTGTTCATCAGAAACCTGTCGTGTTCCAGATAAACCCTCTTCTTTCCTCTCCTCGTTCCAGCCTACAGACACAAAGGGATTCCCCAAAGTCTGAGTGGATCCACAGCAAAGTGGAGCACCAGTTCATCCGCAGAGTGATGGGGGGGTTTAGTGGGGAGACGTGCAGCATCTGTGTTTGGAGGGTGTTAAGCCGCCATCGCTCCATATCCCTCCACCACTGGAGCCACGGGTGGGAGGAGACGGGATGTGGTGGTGGTGGTGGGGGAGGGATTCAGAGGGGGTTTGATCCCACTCCAATCCTTTCAGCGCATGCATGGAAACCAAAGCAAATCCCCCAAACAGACGACAGATCCCGTCGCTCTGACCTCCATATTTGATCCCCAACTCTGTACACAGCTGCAGTCACAAAACGTGTCCCCCCACCCCCCACACACACCCCCACCCCCCACACCCCCACAAAAGGTGGGACGCCGCACACGATAATCCCGGGAAAGCCGCCTCTGGGGCAAAGCGGCAGAGAAATGAGTCTGGGATTGAATCTGCAAGATTCTAGATCAAAAGATCTAATGTTGAGTCCAAGTTTGTTCTCTCATTCAGAAAATTCACACACCGATGGTTTCATGAACGTAAGTATTGAGAGATTAAAGCCTCGTCTTTCCTGTCGTTGTGGAGATTTTCATAATAATAATAATCCAGGTACAATGAATGACGACTAAGACCTTCACATCAGACCTTCTGTCAGCTCAACGCCATGAATAAATCCCAGGTTCTGAAGATAAAAACACTCTTTTACGTGTTGAGGTTTAAGTTGTATTTTTTGGGTCGTACCATGAATTAGGATTGATTTCCTCCATCTCTCTGGTTTCAGTACAGATGTGGATGTTAACACCTTTTAGTCATCAGAGTCTCTTCAAACACAAAGTCTGCAGAACAGAGACGACACGACAATATTTCTCAATCAGACAACTCAGCTGCAGCTTTATGCTGTTATTTTATGGCCACATGCTTCGACGAGTGTAGCAACGTTTAAGGAACTGTTACAGACATTTTGGGTTGTTTGGAAGTTCAACTGCTACATTCTAGAGTGAGGACGTTAAAGGGAGGTCTGTACGTCTAAGGGAGGTCTGAACAGGACACATTTTAGTGGGAACTTCAGCCTTTTAGCTCTGATACGAGTTTTGATATTGAAACTCAAATGTTTTGATACTTAAACCCTGTTATTCTTCTAGCAAGATGAAAACCAGTCTAAGGAGAACCGTAATGCAGAATAAAGCTGAAAAGTATTTCTTGATACTCTGCTATTTTCACGGAGTCCAGGAACATTTACTTTTTCAGCCCAAAACAGAACAGAACTGCGTCATGTCGTCCATTTCTTAAATTGTCATCAGGAGTTTCAGTCTCGAGGTTCGATTCCCGTCCCGGCTTCGGGTTTAAATTAAGTCTGAAGACTAAATTTGAAGACTAAAATAGAACTTCTCTGTAAGCTGACTCGCTGTGACTCCGTCAGGATGTTTGGTGTCACAGAGACGCAGTAATGAGTCTGTTTGTCTGATGTGTTTCCTCTCACACGTCTCTCTGCTGACGTCTGGACGTTACGCCACGGTCCCAAAGTGGAATTATTAAAAAGAATACAGCAGTGCCGGTGTTCCTGTTCTGCTCTTGGGATCAAGGGGTGAGCTCTCGCTGGGAGCTACATGACCTCCTCTACACCCTGCCCCCCCCTCACTACACTGAAACCAGCTGAAACACACGGTCGCGTACGCAGCCGAGGTCGAACGAGTCAAATCCTCTCGTTTCCAGAACCACAAGGTTTCAGTTTGTGTGGAAGTTCACGAGTTGTTGGCGTTTCATTCGGAGCTGAACGTTCAGGAGCTAAATAAAAAGCTTATTTAATAAAAGAATGAGCTGAAATATGTATTTAGAGCAGAAGGCTGAGTTAAACTGACACAAGAAGAAGGTCTGGCTTTCCTTCTGAAGATTAAATCCTTAAAGAACATCATTACATGAAGGCTGACTGTGTATCCACACCTTCACTATACGGACCAGACAGACATACAGAACACACGCAGACGGTTACTGGTGTTAATGCAGTCACAAGCTGCACAAATTGATTTTAAATGTGTTACAAAAACACAAGGAACCCATTACAGGAAGCTCCCAGCCGGTCTGAACTTGAAATGGAAGTCATCCTGTGGAAAGGAAGACGCACTCATCCATAGGTTATATTATCATTAACATAACATTCAAATCCCTCTTTGGTAACCACTTGCGGTCCAATCAAAGCGAAATAAAAGGGTCATTTATTGTTCTCATCTAGAGCAGAGCTATGATATCACTTTATTGAACATCTCAGGCAGAAAAAAGCTGCTTTTATTGCAGCCTAAAGCCTCAATGTGAGCGGGGCCGTGATGAATATCTCCCTGCTATGATCTAGGCCACTTTGAATACTACATCTGTGCAGAATGGAGATTAAAACTAGAATAAACAGGACATTTGATGTGAACCTGCTTCACGTCAGCATGTGGGCTTTAAATCAGGAGAACGTGCAGGAAGCAGCAGCAGCTGCAGGGGAACTCAGAGAATATGTTATCATTTATTCATTACAGATGTGCGACTGCAGGACGGCTGCTCGGCCCAGAGGGTGGCGATGATGATGATGAAGGCCGGAACTCTAAAGAGAACAATGTGATATAAAACAAAGGATTCTCTGTGAAAAAAACAGTAAAATGAGCGTGTGTGTGCATATACGTAAAACTTTCAAAAAAAACATCAGAGAGTCTGGAATATAATCTGTTAAACCCACTAATTCGTATATTAAAAAAACAAACCGAAACTAATGCAACCTTTATATTTCTAATAAAACGCACAAAATGATTTGTACAATCAGCTGATCTGTATGGAGCCAGATGAACCACATCATCGTTGGTAGCATCTGTACAGGTAATGATGGCGTATGTGTGTGTGTGTGTGTGTGTGTGTGTGTGTGTGTGTGTGTGTGTGT
>NW_022280252.1:0-4020 GCF_004355925.1 Anarrhichthys ocellatus | reverse complement strand
GTGTGTGTGTGTGTGTGTGTGTGTGTGTGTGTGTGTGTGTGTGTGTGGACACATGTGAACTGACACGTTTTGCTTTGAGAGGATCCAGCTGAGAGGAGATGAGGAAACTCACCAGGGAGGTAAACATCATCTCAGCAGAAGCCTGCAGGCGGCTAACTGTCCATTAGGTTGTTCCCACTTCCTCTCGCTCTGTCTGCAGTATCCTGTCGGCTGTAGCATCTTCAATAAGTCAACATTTACATTATGCTGCTATTTATCCACCGACTACATCACTAATCTAACAGTTTCACGTCTCAGAAACATACTGATACATTGTTTTAATTGTTTCCTTTGTCAAATACTATTTTTTGTATTTGGTTTGTTATTTATAGTATTCTATTCTATTTTTTGTATTTATTACTTTCTGGAGCAAAGCACAAAATAGTTTCACTACACGTTGTATGATTACGTATGATTTTAATCTAAATAAATAAAAAAAAATCAGACTTCCAGTCTGTGTATTCTATATAATATCTTATGCAGCAACACGTGTCGATTTATGCTTGTTACAATACAGTCTTTTCAAAATAAACTTCCTTCTTCACAGGAAACTACTTAGTTATGTTTAGAGAACAAGACTACTTAGTTAGGTTTAGACAACGAAACTACTTAGTTAGGTTTAGACAACAAAACTACTTAGTTAGGTTTAGACAACGAAATGACAGTTAGGTTTAGACAACAAAACTACTTAGTTAGGTTTAGACAACAAAACTACTTAGTTAGGTTTAGACAACAAAACGACTTCGTTAGGTTGAGACAACAAAACTACTTAGTTAGGTTTAGACAACGAAACTACTTAGTTAGGTTTAGACAACAAAACGACTTAGGTTTAGACAACAAAACGACTTAGTTAGGTTTAGACAACGAAACGACTTAGTTAGGTTTAGACAACAAAACTACTTAGTTAGGTTCAGACAACAAAACTACTTAGTTAGGTTTAGACAACAAAACTACTTAGTTAGGTTTAGACAACAAAACGACTTAGGTTTAGACAACGAAACGACTTAGTTAGGTTTAGACAACAAAACTACTTAGTTAGG
Source organism: Anarrhichthys ocellatus (assembly GCF_004355925.1). NCBI lineage: Eukaryota > Metazoa > Chordata > Actinopteri > Perciformes > Anarhichadidae > Anarrhichthys > Anarrhichthys ocellatus. The sequence continues at coordinate 2,941 of NW_022280252.1, read as the reverse complement.
TTTAGACAACAAAACGACTTCGTTAGGTTGAGACAACAAAACAACTTAGTTAGGTTTAGACAACAAAACTACTTAGTTAGGTTCAGACAACAAAACGACTTAGTTAGGTTCAGACAACAAAACGACTTAGTTAGGTTCAGACAACAAAACGACTTAGTTAGGTTCAGACAACAAAACGACTTAGTTAGGTTTAGACAACAAAACGACTTAGTTAGGTTTAGACAACTAAACTACTTAGTTAGGTTTAGACAACAAAACGACTTAGTTAGGTTCAGACAACAAAACGACTTAGTTAGGTTTAGACAACTAAACTACTTAGTTAGGTTTAGACAACTAACCTACTTAGTTAGGTTTAGACAACTAACCTACTTAGTTAGGTTTAGACAACAAAATTACTTCTTGTGTCACAATCTTGTTGTTCAATTTGGAGGAAATCAACAGTATCTGGTAATTCCTTAACACAGACGTGGCTCAAGGACCCGGTTTAACTGGATTTACATGTAATGATTGGTGTATTCACATCAATGACGTGTGCTTTGTGTGATAAACAGTCTGCTCTCTGAGGTGTGACCTGCGTAATGTGAGGAGCTCTAATGAAACCAGCGTAAACGAGTGTCTGCAAACATACCGAGATATCTCAACGTTTCCGATATCTTGATGTTCAGGCTGTCACAGGTGTTTTGACAGTGATGACATGTTGAACCGTCCGCTGACCGAGGAGTCCGATCGATGCTTTAGTGAAACTGTTATCATTCCACTCTGGTGGATGGATGAACGTTGCTTTGCCTCTAATGGCTGCTCCTAAATCACTGCAATGAGGGAAGACTGAGCCTCAAACACACACACACACACACACACACACACACGAAGAGGAAAGAAGAAAGTCTCTACTGACGCTCAAGTCTTTCACCAAAACACATCAGTTCATATGTTATTAGCCTGCAAACATTATCTTAAAGGGCCAGTGTGTAGCGTTTCTGGGGATCTGAAATGTAACATGATACTCATAACTATGTTTTCATTCATGTACAATCACCTGAAACTAAGAATCGTTGTGAATGAGCACTTCATATCTACATAGAGAGCTGGTCCATGTTCCTACAGTAGCCCAGAAGGGACAAACTAGAGAGAGACTGTTTCCACGTTACCTGAAGGCCACTATAGTTCTTTACATGCTTGTGAAATTGTGATACTGTGTGGTACAACCCGCCGCCCTCTGACTCCTGTTGATCCTTAAGTAGTGTTATTATGGTGTTGTACTCGGCGGCTCACGTCACCGCCATCTTGGACACACTGTCCCTTTAAGTGTGGGAAGTATTCATCTCCTCAAGTTTTCACTGTTTAAGTCTTCTAAAAACCAGCAAGTTACACGAGACGCAATTAACTTAAACTAGGTTGTAACTTTGGTGCATTAAGTGTAACCAGCATTTTACTTATTGATTATGTTTTTAGTTGTCTATTAGAACAACTACAGAATCAATTAACGGTTTAATCAGTATTATGTCAAACTGCTTGTTTTATTAGCCCAGAACAAAGAACTCACAAACACTGAGTACATAAAGTAACTTCACAACAAATTAGTTAATGCAAGGGTAAGAATGACGGAACTGGTGGAACAAAACATATTAAATGTAAATAAATGATTGCTGTTGACACTCAAGTCTAATCATTTATTTATATATTGTACTAACAAAATGTCGCAGAAGACTTTTAAAGTATTAACAAGAGATATGCAGTAGAGGAGACAGCCCTTGCCTAACAAACTGAGATATTGGTTGTTAGTTTAAAAGGTTTAAAGCGACCAATGTCTGCTTTTTTCTGTCACAAGACCTGTTGCATCTAATAAGAACCTAGAATATGTTTTCATTCAGCAGCAAAGCAGAACGTAGTGGGACCTTCCTGAAAGTCTTTGGGTGGATGGACGTTTAAAGTATCTGTATTTCGACACCAAACTAAACTCTTTCCCAAAAGTTTAACCAGCTAGTTTTTGTCAACCTTCATTCAACGAGAACTTAACTACGGAAGTAGTAGACTGGAAAACGATGTATTCATTTTTGGAAAGCGTTTGTTGACGTGAGCTGTTGATGCTCCTCGTGTGGACAAGAAGTCATTACAGTTCCACCCGTCAATTCTAAATGCAGCTTCCATCAGCTGAAGACCCATAAATCTCTCAGTCTCCGGCTGATGTGACAGCTGGGATCTGCTCCGTCTACACAGAACGGGATTATGAATCTGTTACACCCAAAATAAATGGCTCGAAAATGTGTAACTGTAAACAACGAGACAAATTTTCATCTACTCAGCGTTGTGTGTCAGCCAGGCTGCCAAACGCAGATCCTCTTACTCTGACAGAGAGTGAATGGCAGCCGGCGGGAGGAAACCTATTATGAGAGTATGTGTGTGTGTGTGTGGGTGTGTGTGAGAGCTGCTGTCAGATGACCCACTGCAACTGGCCTCTGTTAGCAGGGAGAACATTGCAAAGCCACGAACGACAGCATACGAACATTTACTTCAGTCTATCTATTGAGGACACAAAACTCAGACCAGTCGCCAGGAAACATAAAGTTGGCATTATAGGTTTCTACAAACCACGAATATCTTGAATGTGGATGTTCTTGTATTTGGTGAGAGCAATTGTTGTAATATAACGAGCGACGTGCAGAGAAAGTGACGTGTTTTAATAACAAGTGAGAGAGGCAGTGAGTCCACATGAGGCCGGTGCACAGTGCCGGAAGGTTTTACGTAGCGTTGTTTTTCGTAACGTTGGTTTTCGCAACGTTGGTTTTCGTAACATTTTTCGTAACGTTTTTCGTAACGTTATTCGTAATGTTTTTCGTAACGTTTTACGTAAGTTGCGTAAGAAAGTCAGCTCAGTGTGGTTGCAGTGCAGTTCTTGTTTAACTCAGGAGGCCGCTGTTTGTGTCCTGTGTGAAACCAAAAG
>NW_022280251.1:159316-168848 GCF_004355925.1 Anarrhichthys ocellatus | reverse complement strand
GACATGCTGGATGGTCATGAGACCTTCAGGCTCAGTCCTGATGAAGGATCCGTCTTTAGAGAAACCAGCTCGGGGGTTGGAGGAGTTTTTCTTGGTCCTACAGGACAGAGTGACCTCATGTCCCTCCGTCACAGGGAGGACAGGACTCTGCAGGATCACCAGTCCATCTGAAGAAAAGACAGAGGATGTGTTGTAGCTCTGTGCTTCTTATAACTGAGAAGAGGTTCCTCTGTGAAGCGTCCTACCGGACACGGTGATCTGGACAGAGTTGCTCCGCTGATTTTCAGGAGACTGGCACCAGTAGGTGGCGCTGTCGGGCACCTTGGTCAACTGGATGACGCAGCCTGCAGAGGTGAGCTTCCCCCATTTCGCACAGCTGGATATCTCCTCCTCAGACGTGGTGGACGTGGTGGACCTGATGACGTTCCAGCCGTGAACGCTGGCGTTACCGCAGCTCAGAGACAGAGTATCGTACTCCAGCAGCTGAGACGAGTCAGGAGACACTGAGAGCCGAACCGGGTCGGAACCATCTGCGGATCAAACGCAACAAGTCAAGGTGGGACATGTCAAAGATAAAGAAAAGGGAGTGAGGTTGAGTGAACAGACTCTACCTTCCATCAGCAGCCAGCTGGGGGAAGAGAAGCCACCGCTGATGTTACATTTGTAGGCAGCTTCGTGAGACTTGGAGAAATTGCGGATGGTCATGAGACCTTCAGGCTCAGTCCCGATGAAGGAGTCGTCTCTGTAGAAACTAGCTCGGGGGTTGGAGGAGTTTTTCTTTGTCGTACAGGACAGAGTGACGTCGTGTCCCTCCGTGATAGGGAGGACAGGACTCATCAACACCGGCTCAGTCTGACCTGAACGTGAAGGGTTTGATCAACGGCTGCTGAATATATCAGAGGATAGATAGAACAAAATGAAGAAACAACAAGAAAAGGACAAAATGTCTCTTCATGGTTTCCAGAAGTGATTTATTGGGAGGGTAGATCTGTAACTGTCCGAAACAGACAATCCGATGGACGTCACCATCTTGGTTTTTAAGCCATCACTGTGTAGCCCCGCCCTAAAGCATCCCCTGCTTTATGGTCTGTGTGACTCTAAATGGACCATAATGTACTAAATGAACATCATGCTGTATTGAAGAAGACTTGAAACTAGAGATTGAGACCATAAACTCATGTTTACAATGTTTACTGAGGTAATAAATCAAGAGAGAAGTAGAGTCATTTTCTCATAGACTTCTATACAACCAGAGGAGTCGCCCCCTGGTGGACACTAGAGAGAATGCAGCTTTCGGAACTGGAGGTTGCCGCCCTGTATTTATTTGCTTGCAGCAGTCGTTCAGGTAGAACTCAGACTCTCTCAGGCCGTTGTGTCTTTGTGTCTGCCGTTTGTATTTCCTGTCTGTTTGTAGCTGGGCCTCCACACAACTGCATCACTTCCCCTTTAATGTAATTGGTTCCCTTTAAGACAATTGATGTGACTCATAGAAGTGTAGCGAGTGAGTCATCAACAAAGACTTGTTCCGTACTTGTGTTGACTCGACATATTGTGAGAGTTTAGTTTATTCTATTACCAGAACTGACACAGAAAAGGAAGAAGAAGAGAAAGTATTTGTGCGGTAAAGTCTTACTGATGACGGTGATGTTGACGGTGTTGCTGCTGTCTCCGTGTCTGGACTGACACCAGTACACGCCACTGTCCGACAGCTTGGTGATCTTGATGACGCAGGCGGAGGAGGTCCGTTCACCCCATCCCGATCCGCACTGGGACAGCTTTACACTAGTAAAAAACCTAACAATGTGTCGTCACGTCAACCTTTCTGCACCAAGGAAACCCTTACTCAGCATTTTAAAGGTTTCTTTTTAAGGAATGTTATTGTTGTTCAGACTAACTGAAGCGTGTTTTTGCCGGTTAAACTTACTTGTCGGTCGTGTATCTCCACACCGTCCATCCAGCGGAGCTCGTCTGCTCACAGCTCACAGAGATGTTCTCGTACTCGTAGAACTGAGACTTGTTGGGAGCGACCGTCACCGAGGCTGTGGGAGAAAAAACATCTCGACTATTATGGGATGGATGGTGATGAAATGAACTGTAGTGACCTCTAATCCTCTGACATCATCATCAGGTCAACATGTTCATTCATCACCAAATACCATTGATTCTTTTTGTAAAATTGTAATCTTTAAAGTAACTCCAAAGTACAACATTTCAACAGAAAACAGAAGAAAATGCTCACGTTCAGTACAAATACATCACGGCAGAGAGGCTCAAAACAAGCTGTTGCTTCCTCAAACAGGCAGACCTCGGGATGTGAACCCAAATATTCATCTCACAAGTCATATTTATTTTCTCTAATAGAAAGTGTTGAAACAGACTCCAGACCAGCGGACACGCGGCTCTTTATTTCCATCTGATATGATGGCGTTACTACGACCACTAGAGGGCGCTGCCGCTCGAACGTCAACAGATTGTCTTGATCGTTCTTGATAATAATAATAATAACAATAACTTTATTTATACATCACCTTTAAAAACAGAGTTTACAAAGTGCTTTGACAGACAATAATAACAATAACAGAAAGCTCAGAGAGACAGTCGATACGATAAAAATAAACTAAGAAATAAATGAAATATAATAAAAAAATGTAGTCAAATAATTTAGTAAAATCAACAAATAAAAATAAAACAGCAACGACATCACAGAAGAGCCAGTCTGTAAAAATGTGTTTTAGGAACTGATTTTAAGACATGTCTGCTGCTAGATTTTGCAACTTTTCAGACTACAAATGTAAATTGTTTTTTTTTCACAAACAGCAATCAAGTCGGAGAAGAAGGGACGTTCACATTCAAATCAACGTAACCGACTTACAGGAAGTCTCAGACTCACTGAGGTGAAGATGTTAACGACTAAAACGATCAGCTGTTCAGGTGTTCTACTGCGTAACAAGAAACATATGAATAAAACAACCCTATGATGTCATGTGTTTACAAATAAAAGAACCAACATCTGCTCTTATGCGATAATAAACAAATAAATATAAACTATTGATGTTACGTAGCAAAATGTTACGTAGGAACTTTTAGCAACAAGTTGACTTCTGCCGTCGGGTTTTTTATCGGAAACAAGCGATAAAACCGACTTCAGACAGACACGAAGCAGCAAACAGACGTTCATCAGACATTTTAGATTTGACACAGAATTTATATGAATTATGATTTTATGTACTTATATCCTCAGAAAGATTTAAATTTAAGATTTATAATTTAAATAAATGTCTGTTCAGAGACTGGAGGAGGAATTAAACCCAAACACACAGTTCTTTGGGTTGAAACTCACCACGACTGTGGACAGACGTCTGGCCGACGCTCACCAACACTGAAACAACAGTCACTGTCACATTTCCTTTGTAATAATCTACATCACAACAACACATCTCTGTTCCCTAAATGAAGGTTTCACTTTGGTTGGTTTTGCATGATGAATGTTCATCTTTGTTGAAGGTTTTCTCTACTTACGGAGGAGAAGCAGAGTTGCCTTCATGGCGTCTGCAGAATGAAGCTCCGCTGACCGTTAGAGACACGTGGTGACAACATCCTGTTACAATAAACCACCAGTAGAGAGAGAGAGAGGTGGTCGAGCACAACGTCGAGCAGAAAACAAAACGTCTTCTTCATCCAACTTCATTCATTAACAATAATAATAATACATTTTATTTATAGAGCGCTTTTCAGAGTACTCAAAGACACTTTACATTAAAATCATCATATATAAAAGCTACACACTAAAAACATAAAACACAATAATGGTCACACATTGAAAGCAGTTCTGTAAAGGTGGGTTTTGATTTGGGATGATCGGTGCAGTCTCGCATGTGTTTGGGGGGAGAGTTCCAGAGGGGGGGGTGCGTCAACATGATCTGATTAGTTGTTGTCTCTCATTGTCAGATTGTTTGTGATGTTTGTCTGTCTGTTACAGAGAGACGGAGCTTACATCCTGTCTGACTGATCAAAAGATTATCTGAAGTTCTGACACCACATCCTAAAAGAACAACAGCTGCAGCAAAAGATAATTCATCTCGACCAACTCCTCTAAGAAAATATAACGTTCTGATGTTTTCACAAACAGAAACTTACGACTTCTTTTAAAGGACAAGTGTAACAGTTTGGGAAATATGTTTATTCTTGCTGAGCGTCAGATGTTCAGATTGACACCACTCTCTATTCTGAACATGGAGCTACAGCCATCTGATGGTTAGCTTAGCTTAGCATAAAGACTGTAAACAGGGGGGAGCAGCTAGCGTGAGTTGAGACGTTGAGTAGAAACAGGTCGAGTCACGTTGAGTAGAAACAGGTCGAGTCACGTTGAGTAGAAACAGGTCGAGTCACGTTGAGTAGAAACAGGTCGAGTCACGTTGAGTACAAACAGGTCGAGTCACGTTGATAAATTAAGAAATGTTGTGAATAAACCTGAAGTTGAGTTGAGATGACTTTAAACCAGAGAACCTTTGATCATTCTAGTCTCAGCTTTACTTTGTGTTTGTTTGTTTGTTAGTTTGTTAATGAGCCTGACTGGTATGAATCTCGTTAAGAGGCTTTAACATAAGCCAAAGAAGGACCCTCAGATTTTAAGGATTATTACAGCTTCATGAACATTGTGAGGTTGTGCGTGTCCTTGTCGAGATGTTCTAACAGGTTTCCTGTGGTTGCTTGTAGACGTCTTCCGTGTGGTCTGAGGTGAGGAGAAGAACACTTAGCAGAGGAAACAGGAAACACTCGCTGTGTGTTTGACATCAAAACCAAACGCAGATTTGACACTTTTTTGTATCTTATTCTAATATGTTTTATTACATGTTATTAAAGAACATTTGTGTTTCCTCTGTTTGTCCTGGTCCACTTCACAGTGCTGTCATGACATGCATGTACTCTTTAATGAAGAGACTTGAACACACGAGTCTCATTGGTCGTACCGTCAGCGCCAGCTAACCACGAGAAGCTGCAGCACTGATGGTTTCTACTTTGATCTTCGTTTTGATAAAAAAGGAGCGAAGATGTCAAAGTTTCAACTTTGGATCCAAGATTTGTCTTTTTTTTCATAGTTTCTTGCGTGGGTCTGATGGTTCATGTGTTACATCCTGTAAACGTTTGTTGTTGATCCGTGAACTTTACCCAACATGACATTTGAATTTCAACGTGTCAGTTAACATCTAGTCAGATGTTTTCCTGTTGATCAAAGAGCTGTTTCATCCAAAACTGAGACATATATAAATGAAATGAAAGTGTGCTTTGTCACTTTGTAACTTTATTGACTTTTTCATTGATTAATGATGATAAATTTCAGCTCATTACAATAATTGTTGAACACATTTGGCTTAATTGCTCTCGGACTTGAAGAAAATAATTACAATAAGAGTGATAGAAAGATATATAATATATAAATAATATATATATATATCCTCCACTGTGTCCCAAAAGATCTGGTAAGTTTCTGCTTCTACTAAGTTAGAACTTACTCATTAGTCGAGTTTCGATAATATCACTAGTTATCTGCTCAGTTAACTACCAGCTCCACCCCCTCCCCCTCAGCTCTTTTTGTCTTAATCTTCACACAAACTATTTCCAATGGGAAATTAGTCCACGTTTGAACGCCCTCAAAAATCAGATAACCGCGCTCGCTGAAGTAGCTGCCGGTGAGAATTTATAAATTTAGCATGCTATGCTAACAATAGCTAGCTAACTACTAGTATATAAATGGTATTCTGCTTTCATTTGCCCTCAGGCCACCATGCTAATGAGCTAACGATAAGGTTTAACTTCCAATAATTCAACATATAGGAATTTTGACTTCATATCTCATCATTTTAACAGGTATTTGTTATTTTAATAACTTCTTATGTGTTAAAACAATACGTTTGGAATACATACCTTTAAGAAAGAAAATCTCTAAATTCTGAGTGAAAAACATAATTTTGATTTAGCGACAGTAGCTAGTACAAGCTAGCATTAGCACATGAAAATAAACACACAGCAAAGACATTTTAAAAAACATCTGCGTCTACAGAAGGTTTTAACTTATTGTGTATAAAATAGCTTTCTTTTGTCTGTCCAATCAGAGGCCTCATAGCTTGCTCTCAAGGGTCACGTTGTCCTTTTCTTGACCAATCCCATTGCTGATTGGAGTCGTGGCTCCGCCTTCTGTATCATCTGCTGAGATTAAAATCAGTGAGCAAAAATATGATCCGTCTATCCTTCTGTCAGTAATAATGAATAATAATGAATAATAATAAATAATAATATTAATAAAGGGTTCAATGACGAGAAAGTGGGTGTGTAGGCTTGTATTGCTAACTTTATGGGGACCCATTTCCATTTAACATCATCGTAGTGAGGACATTGTGCTTTGTGAGGACCTTTTGCCCAGTCTTCACTTCACTGACCTTTGACCTGCCGGGCCAGGAGTCGTGGTCCTGCCAGTCCTATACCCAGCGCTCCAATGGGAGCCGTGGTCAGGATGGCTAATACGGCTAACGTTAGAACGTCCAAACCAAACTTAATCAAGGTCTCGTCCCCGTCCTCTCTCGCCAAGTCCAATGCTTTGGAGCCGATAGCCGCCTGGCACACAAATAAACACACATCAGACATTCTAAATGCACATGACTGCTAGAACCCAAAACTCCAAGGCTACATTGAACTTGACATGTATGAAGATTCCTGTTATCACTAAGGAGGTTTTGGAGGTCCTTTAAAAGGGTTCTAGGGACAACTTTGGGAGATTTGAAACGTCATAAATGTTCTGAAAGGGGTCTAATGTTGTGACTGAAGAGGTTCAAGGCATCTTTTAACAGGTTCTAGTCGTCATTCTGTTGGCCCTAGTGGAGGAGGTTCTAGAGATATTTTGGATGGTCAGTCATCATTTATAAGGTTCTTGTCGTCAATGAATACATTGTAGGGGTCATTTAGGAGGTTCTATTAAGTGGTTTTTGTGTAGTCACTGATGAGGTTCTAGGAGTCCTGTAAAGGATTCCAGTGGTTCTTTTAAAGGTTCTAATGGGGATTGAAAAAGCTCTCCTGTAGGTCCACGCTTACAAATAATGGTTCCAATGGGTTCTTCCTGAAGGGCTGAGGTTGTACCCAGAACCTTTTGCTTCTGAAGCAAATTGTTTTTCTAGGGTTCTTTGAAAGAAGAACATTTTTCATCCAAAGAACCCTTTTTGGAAGAAAGAGTTTCTAAGGATTCTTGATAGCACGGGTCTTAAAAGGGAACGTCCCGACCCTTTAGGGTTCTAGATGAAACCCTTCAAATATAAAAGGGCTCATGGTTGGGTTCATGTTAGCACCCTGAGCAGGTGGAACGGTTCTGGATAAAACCTCGAGAGAGGGTTTTGAGTGGAACTGTTATATCATAGAAGGGTAAAAGGTCCTCCTATGAGGACAGGCCGAAGAACCCTACATGGTTCTAGCTAGCAACTTTATTTCTGAGAATGTGGTTATAGGAGTCATATGTCCTTCAGAAGGTTCTAGGATAGTCTAGATGTCCTTTGTGTGGTTATCATTGTCAAAGTTCTAGCAGTCATAGAGAAGGTCTTAGGGTCATTCGGTGGTTCTTGTGGTCTGTGATTTGGTTCTATGCATACAGACCTGTACGGTGGCTTTGGGGAGCCAGGCCACAGAGATGAAGAGTTTCTCCTTTAGGTTAAATCCTCCGTAATGAACCAGCAGGAAGGTGACGAGGAGGCGGATCACCAGACCGGTACTGATACAGGCCAGACCGAGACCTGGACACACAAGAGAGGGACGGAACATCACAGAGTGTAAAACCTGTTTGTTACATGGTCCACTTGGTTCCTGGTTCCTGAGACCAGGTCTAAATGATGTGCTGTTTGCTTGTTTCCACACGGTTCTCACCCACGGTGCTGGGGCTGAGGGTTGCTATGGTGATCTCTGCACCAATCAGTCCAAAGAGGAGCGGCTGGAAGACGTCCCATGAGCGCCCCACCATGGCGGCCACCGGGGCCTGCACGTGAAGACAACCACTGATCTCAAACACATTCAAACGGTTTAAAGACATGTTGAGGGTTGTGTGAACAGGTCTGGATCCAGGTGTTAAATCCAGATTAACGTGGTTCTGATGTGTGGTACCTTGTCGGTCTTCCATCCCAGCGCAGCCAGAAAGGCCAGAACCAGCGTAGAGAGTCCACCGGCTCCGGCAAAACCAATAACGTGACTGAAGAAGACCGAAAATATGGACAGACCCAACAACATGAGAGTCCTCCTCAACACCAGGTCCTCCTGCAGAGGGACAGAGAGAACGTTTAGAGAATTAAATAAACTACATTCAAGATTTAAATAGAACCACAGCCTCACCTGGTCTTTACTGGGGAAGTAGCACAGGAACAGACCCAGGATCAGCCCGGCTATAACTCCTCCCACCACCTCCAGGAGACCCTTCAGTATGTTCATCCACGTAGAACCTGCAGGACAAACACAGCGTATAGAACCCAATGGAACCCAATAGAATAGAACTGAGCATATTCTCCTGTACGGACCTGTGGAGAAGGCGATTCCCAGGCAGGTGGAGAACCCCGTTATGGCCAGAATGTCATCAAAACTCCCAGCAGCCATCAGGAGGGTGGGGATTCCCTGAACAACAACACAGAACATCATTAGAACGTCAATGGAACATCACATCACTACAAAAAATGTGTTCTCTGGGTCCTATTGGTGATACTGGTAGTCCTTGAGCAGGTTCTAGGGGTTCTTGAAGAGGTTCGAGTGGCCAATGAGGAGGTTCTAGTATATATTTTAGGGTTCCCTGAGGACAGGTCATTGAGGATATTCTAGTAGTACTAGGAAGTTCTCCTCGACATTAAGGATGTTTTAGGGTTCCTTTAGAAGGTTCTTAATTCCATTGTAGATCTTGTAGATGACCCTGGAAAGGCTCTTAGTGAATACAAGAACCTCCTAAAGGACCGTCAGATGTCTGATGGAGGTATTAGTAGTCATCAAAGAGGTTCTAGGGATCTTATAGTGGGTTCTAGTTTTGACTGATTACTGGTTATTGGCATCATTTAGAGGTTCTGATCGTCCGCCGGCTCCCCCCTGCTGGCAGGTTACAGAATCAGATGAGTGGCTTTACCTTCTCCACTCCGAACCCTTCTCTCTGCAGGAGCAACATCGAGGGAACCACGACTGCCGGAGACACCGCCGCCAGGACGAAGCTGCACACACACACACACACACACACACACACACACACACACACACACACACACACACACACACATTATTGTCAACATATGGAAACTACAGCTCTTTATATCTATATATGTGTGTGTGTGTGTGTGTGTGTGTGTGCGTGTGTGTGTGTGTGTGTGTTACCCCAGGATGAAGCCCCACACCCAGGGCAGACCCAACAGGAAGTGAGAAACCACGGCGACGATGGAGGCCTCCACCACACAGGGACCGACAGCAAGACGCACACACACCGCCTTCAGACGACTCAACGCCTGCATCAACACACACACACACACAC
>NW_022280251.1:153042-156316 GCF_004355925.1 Anarrhichthys ocellatus | reverse complement strand
AGAGAGAGAGAGAGAGAGAGAGAGAGAGAGAGAGAGAGAGACAGTGAATGAGTAGTTGCACTTTGTTCACAACATCAAAGCTCAACTTGACCTGTGTGTGTATATGTGTGCTTGTATTGCTGTCCTTGTGAGGTCCATTTAAAACACCACCGTAGTGAGGACATTGATGGATTGTGGGGAATGGCCCTCACGACTTCAAAGGGATGTTTGACTTGAAGGTTCAGACCGAGCGTTAAAATCTACAGTGCTGAAAAAGGGCCAAAATCTGCAGTTCCTCAAATGTCCACTAGAGGCTCCTGAAGCGAGTCCGTCCCCATCGACCTCAATGTTAAAATGAACGTTACAGCAGAAATAAACACGTTTAAAGTCTGGTGTTAAAACGGTTTTGGTCTCTAGCTAATATCCTCTTTCATGACGACTGTTTATATGACTCACCTAAGTAAGCCACTGAAAGAAGTCGTTTCTCCTGTCAATCACTGTGTAGCCCCGCCCTAAAGCATCCCCTTTATGGTCTGTTTGACTCTAAATGGACCATAATGTACTAAATGAACATCATGCTGTGTTGAAGAAGACTTGAAACTAGAGATTGAGACCATAAACTCATGTTTACAATGTTTACTGAGGTAATAAATCAAGAGAGAATTTCTAACAACTCTCCAACTCTGAATCTCTTGTTCAAACATTCCTTCTTGGTTTTTTTCTCACACTCCTCCTTCTCTGTTTGTTCTTCCTTTTTTTCCATCCATCATTCTCTCCATTATTTAACAAACAAGATGTATTGTTTCATCACATTAATCATTAAACCAGCAGATACACACACACACACACACACAAAAACACACACACACACACACGCACAAAAACATACACACACCCACACACACACTAAAGTGTAGTACAGGAGTTGAAAATAGAGTTCATGATTCACTTGTGATCGTTACTATAAAACATCTAAAGCAACTTACAACCAGCCTGAAGATCAGAGAAACCAAACAGTTGGTGCAGTTAAATATACGTATATATACATATTTATGCATATTTATGAGGACAATACAGTTGTTACCTCAGCTTGTTTCTGTCCGTTGTCATAGTAACGCTTTGTTGCTTCTTCGTCCATCATCTGAAACAAACACATGTGTTCTCTATACTTGTGAGGACCTTCGATAACAAACTGATTCCTAAAACTAAGTATTGAGGCCTTTAAAGGCAAAATACTCTCCCACGAATATCATATGTCCAGGGCTTTTATTGTGAAAGGTAAGAGTGGTTTATGTCCAGGGCTTTTATTGTGAAAGGTAAGAGTGGTTGTCGTCAAAGTTAAAGGTTTTTGTATTGAAGACAAATGTCCTCACAAACCACCGAGTCCTCACATTACAGTGTAAAGTCAGACTCAACATTGTTCATCTGTAACTTTATCTTAATGTTTCAGGAGGAAATGAGAATGTAACTTAACTATCGTTATAATCTGATCTCAGTCAGGAAACATCAGTCCAGATGTTTCTACGTAGATTTTAAGAGACGAGTTACTTTAAAGGAAATTCCTGTTTCCTCCATCAAACCCGTCAGATTAAGTGATAACAATGAGTTTATTGAACTGTTCCTCGATGTTTCTTTTATTGATAACATAATAAATGACATGATGTTTCAGGGCTGCACTGAACATATTCAGTTTACCGTCCCGGAGGAACGAGGACGTGTTCACAGTTAAGAAGCTGGAATCAGAGACTCAACAATCAATCATCAGAATAGTTGAAGTCTAATTAAGTAATCGTTGCAGATCTGTTATGTTATGAACATCGTCTCCAGATCACACGTTTGAAAACTCAACGTCATCAGATAACTGATTTTATCTGTGGTTTCTCCACAACTCCTGTTCTTACAAACCAAATTATTATTAAATCGTGATCTGTGTCCAGAAAATCAACATAAATGGAGAACAACGTTCTTAATAATACGTAAAGAGGAATATTCTCCTGGATTTAAATAGTTTTTTTAGGGAATGTTTTTAAATATAAAATGATATCTTAATTATAAAATAAATGTTTAAAGAGAACAAAATGTCACATTTCTCTCACAGAACATTAACATGAATGAATCAAATGTTGATGTAATCTTCAGTGAATGACCATTGATGAATTATTAGTATATTAATATATAAATACATATATATTTATATATAAATATTATTCACATTCTTACCTTGTGGCTGATGAAGAGCTGTGTGACTGGAACAAAAGAGGAAAAGACAACCGACTCATCGACCAGCGTCCACAGACAGAGAGAGAGAGAGTCTGCCGAGTGTTAATAACAGATGCTTTTTAAACTGCACACACACACACACACACACACACACACACTAAAGCCTGGCATTATGGGAACACAGGCTGCCGTGTTAATACCAGCCCTCTCGGTCGCCTGCAGTCGTGAACACGTCTCATTATTCAGATAATAGCAGGTGTGTGTCGCGTGTGCGCACATGTGACAGCATTGTTCCACGCACACACGGTGAAACACCTGATTAACACACCTCACAGTGACTGACGGATAACAATGAGGCTTTTGTTTCATAAAGTCGAGTCGCTGCAGATTATTGAGGGAGAAGATCGTTTTATACGCTGTGACGTTAACGTTACTTTGTGGAGAGCGTTCCACCTTTAAAATGAGAGATTTCTGAATGTAGTCGGTGAAGAGAGCTCACTCTGTTCCTTCATCATCACATATACTAATAACTCACTCCAGCACCACGTGGATTCATCCGCCGCTGGAAATAGTCCCAACAAATGTTCTACTTCCTGTCTGTTTGATAAAAGTTATTTTTTAAACTGTTTGTTTTTTACATTTACGTCTTGAGAAGGAACCGATGAGTGTTCCTCTCTCATCAGTAATATCCTCCTCGTCCGTTCTCCTCTCGTCACCCGACAGACTGTGGCCTTCTGGGAAATGGTGTTTCATGAAAGGACGTTCAAACTCACCACCGCTAAACACACGGACGGAACCAACAGATGTACGGTTGAGTTTGTTAAAGGGCTGATAGAAGAGAATGATCAGTTAGTTGTCATGTATATAAAGTATATTAGTAATATAACAGAAGACATCGTGACAGTTTGATTCCACGTCTAATAAAAACATTTTCAGACTGTTTAGCTCTAAATATCTTCATCATGCGTCTTTATTTCTGGACGAGAGGAAGTGGAAACAGACGAAAGTACAGGGACGGACGTGAGTCTCACACACACACACACACACACACACACACACACACACACACACACAC
>NW_022280251.1:148183-153032 GCF_004355925.1 Anarrhichthys ocellatus | reverse complement strand
ACACACACACACACACACACACACACACACACACACACACACACACAGGTGATAGTCTGTGTATAGTTTTATTTGTGATGCGAGGTGATACAAACCAATTATTCACGGTTACACAAAAAACATCAGCGGCTACAGTCGGTTCATAGAGCATTTAAATCCATATAATTAAACAGTGACACTCTTCCTCATCATCATCATCATCATCGTCATCATCATTATGACAACGTAACAGCTAAATCAGGAAGTGACATCAGAAACACGCTCACAAGGCAAATCACGCACAAACATTCAGTCTGTACGTCACATGACACACACACACACACACACACAGACACACACACACACACAGACACACACCTGTGTAATTAGCATGACATACAAAAAGCTGTAGAAAAATACTCTTAAAAAACCAAACACACAAAACAGCAACAACAACAAAAACAACAACTTGGAATGTTCTGGATGTCAGTTAGACGTCAGCATGGAGGCAACACCGGGCAATTGAATGGGCAATTTTGTTGGGCAACTCCTCTACTGGGTCATAAACATCGTGTCCTCTGAATTTAAAATCTTCTTTCCTTCTGAAACCGTTTGTTTTTAATAAAGGTTAATAGATGACGCTCCCTCTTTGTAGAAGATGCACAGAATAAGAAGTTACATTGTTGAAATAATGTAAAATAATCTGTCAATTAAAAAGCCTAAAAGGAGAAATAAAAATGATTCTGGACCGTACGTCTGGACCGTACGTCTGGACCGTAAGTCTGGACCGTACGTCTGGACCGTAAGTCTGGACCGTACGTCTGGACCGTACGTCTGGACCGTAAGTCTGGACCGTACGTCTGGACCGTAAGTCTGGACCGTACGTCTGGACCGTACGTCTGGACCGTACGTCTGGACCGTAAGTCCGGACTAAGTCTGGACCGTACGTCTGGACTGTACGGAGCCTCTGAGGATATTATCTTTATAATATCTCGTAACATGAGACGTAACAGCACAAAACAAGTCATGTAGGACTGATTTCTGCCTTTTGTGTTAAAATGAATAAAGTTAAATGTCGTCCATCAAAGTTGCCCGAATAAGTTGCCGGTGTGTTTTTAGAAGCAAAGCGATCCTCTCTCTCCGTCTCACACACACACACACGTACAGCACGATGTTGTACAGGTAACACGGCTGTTTTCTTGCTGCTAAGTTTAAGTACAGGCACTACAGAGTGAAGCATTGTGGGACGTTGAGTGCTCAACTGGTCTGGTTACGATAGCAGCTTTTAGAAATTCAGAACGTCTGAATGTTGTGATTTTTTTATGATTATCAAAAGTTTCAACACTCGAAGCAGAAGATCGGACGACGTCGTGTATATAAAGTGTGTTTACATCCAACGCACGACAATGAGTTCACTTAAAGTCTGTATCAATGCAACAATAGTCTAATAATCTAACAATGACATCCTCCCGTCAGGGTGAAGAGCATCAGGGAGTTTATTTCCTCTGAGTGAGTGCCGTCACGACGCTACGAGTAGAGCAAGAACCAGAACAGGCAACGTGTTTATGGAGCAAAGTCGACAATCATTAAAGCTTCATAAACCACTAACATCCAAACACAACTGCTGAACACTCGGGGCCTCTTCACAGCTCGGACCAACCGAGCTTTGTGTTCAAGTTACGTTGTTCAGATTTAATCCGCTTAGTTTGTGTTTCACATCGCATGATGTCAGAGCCCCAAAGAACTGCTTTACATCCGTCACAAAGCTCAACCGCGTCACGCCGTCCACGAAAAAGATTCTCCAGACTAGTTCTGAGATTTCATACTTAGAATTTTGGTTCGGATCAAACTGAAAAATCCAAAACGTTGTAGCAGACGAGGTGTGAAAGGGCCCTTTGTGATGCAGATTAAAGACCACTGAGGTCATGGCGTCGACACATTTTACTTCACTGACCGGATCCATTCGGTCTCTTTTCCTGTTTTTTGT
This sequence comes from Anarrhichthys ocellatus, assembly GCF_004355925.1. NCBI lineage: Eukaryota > Metazoa > Chordata > Actinopteri > Perciformes > Anarhichadidae > Anarrhichthys > Anarrhichthys ocellatus. The sequence goes on along the minus strand of NW_022280251.1, from coordinate 151,066 downwards.
TTTTCGTACAGAAGTTCGTACAGAAGTTTGTGGGAATTCAATTTGAGCAACATTTTTTTTTGACTTTTTTGACAGAGTGGATTCAAACCAGAGAGAAATATTTCACTGTTTCAAATACATTGATATTTAAATTCCATAATCAGGTATCCAGCAGCGGTTGAACGTCAATAGATGTGTAGTTAGATTAGATTTAAAATCTTCCACACACGACAGAACGACCGTTATCTAGTGAACGCTCAATCGTGTGAACGTGAAGTCTAATTGCAGCTCTATGAGCTAACTAGTTAGCATCTGTAATATGAGTTTATACGACTGCTCATACAGCAGCTGGCATCTGAATGCTATCAGCATAGATAGAGGCACAGGTAGAGGAACACAAGGTGTGTGTGTGTGTGTGTGTGTGTGTCAGTCGGTCAGGTACGTGTGGATGTAGATCTGTTGTTGGATCCAGGAGGTGAAGTGCGTCACGTTGCTGTAGACGCCGGGTCCGAGCACTTTACTGAAGCACACGCTGCCCCACGACGTCAGGCCGAACAACGTCCACCGACCGCTCACCTCCTCGCACACCAACGGGCCGCCGCTGTCGCCCTGAACACACACACACACACACACACACTGTAAACACACTGCGCGGTTGTGTAGAAAGCCGACCGGCTGTCGGTGCGGATGTTACCATGCAGGAGTCGACGGTTCCAGCGTCGTAACCGGCACAAAGCATCCTGGGAGTGATGGTCTTCATGTCGAAGTAAGACTGACACTGAGACAGCGAGATGATCCGAACCTCCCCTTCCTGCAGCTTGAAGGGCACTGGACAGACACACACACACACACACACACACACACACACACACACACACACACAATCAATAGGAACATCTAAAGCGCTCTGATCACAGCTGGTGTAAATGAACTGGTTACTGACAAGTTTAAGTTTCCTCTAATGTGTTCTGTGTGTTTGTTTCTTGTACTTTATATCTAGGGCATGCATTATACCAGGGTCCTCTCAAAGACAGAAGTACGCGGATGTGTGTGTGTGTGCACTCACTCCTGTTGCCCATGTGACCCCAGCCTGTGATGTAACAGTAGGAGTCAGGAGCAGGAAGCTGGTCGGGTTCAGGGAGACACACCGGCCTGACAAACGGCGTCTCCTCGACCTGAAAACACAGACAACACAAAGTAAAAATAAATGAGTTATTAATATTCTTCTTCTGTCCTTCAATAAAAACAGTTCAGACAGCCAGTGCTTCATGAGAAGAAGAATGAACGTCCCCACAGTGGTGTGTGTCCATCTGTGTGACAGCGGGGGATGGGTCCTCAGTATTTTATTGATACTCTTATTGGTTCATTTTTATTATGTTGTGAGAAAAAAGAGAATTAATTAAGAAAACAATCCACATTTCTTTATTATTCTTGTATGTAAACAACTATATATATGTATATATATATGTGTATATATGTATACACATATATACACAACTATATATATGTATATATATATGTGTATATATGTATACACATATATACACATATATACGTATTGATAATCAATGCAGTGTCTCTGACCTCAGAGTCCAGCTGCACCACACTGATGTCGTAGTCCACCACCGCCCGGTTGTACCGCGGGTGCACGATAATGGAACGCACCCCGCGGCTCTGACTGTGGACTCCTGGGTGGTCCAGGTTGTTGAGACCCAGAACCACCTTCCAGAGGTCGGGGGTCTCCCTCCTGCAGGACAGACAGGTTAGGGAGGACAGACAGGATCAGGTCCAGCTCTTTAACATACGGAGACAGTCTCCCCCCACCCTCTCTCTCTCCCCCCCGTCTCACCCCTCAAAGCAGTGGGCGACGGTCAGAGCCCACCGCCGGTCGATGAGGACACACCCACAGACGTGACCGCTCTGTCCGCTCTGCAGTGAGCACTGCCAAGGCCACGCCCCCCTCCGGGAGACACGCCCTCCCAGAATCCTCTTCCTCCTGTGGGGGAAGACACCCAACGACGGACGCAGACCGCACGCTGATGGACAGACAGAGAGAGAGACAGAGAGAGACAGAGAGAGAGCGACAGAGACAGAAACAGAGAGAGAGAGGGAGAGAGAGAGACAGAGAGAGAGACAGAGAGAGAGAGAGAGAGAGAGAGAGAGCGACAGAAACACAGAGAGAGAGGGAGAGAGAGAGACAGAGAGAGGGAGAGACAGAGAGAGAGGGAGAGAGAGACAGAGAGAGGGAGAGACAGAGAGAGAGAGCGACAGAAACAGAGAGAGAGAGGGAGAGACAGAGAGAGAGGGAGAGACAGAGAGAGAGGGAGAGAGAGCAACAGAGACAGAAACAGAGAGAGAGAGGGAGAGGGAGAGACAGAGAGAGAGGGAGAGAGAGACAGAGACAGACAGTCTTACTCTTCCTCTACCTCTATCATGTAGATCATTTGGATGAATTAATATTAATGTGTAACATTTAGAACTTCTTTTAATAAATGACTAATCAATGCTTCACAGATCATTAATAAACATAATAACTTGTCATGATATTTAAATACATATTTAGTGTTTGTCTCCATCTGGTGGTCGTATGAGGAACGACACACTTAAAATCATTCAATCTGATTTGAACCAATCGTCCAATCATCGATCCGTAGATCAACAGAAAATGAACCTTTTTTTTTAATCGTTAAAATAAACTTCAGAGTATTAATTATGAAAATAATTATTAGTTTCAGAATAATTTAGAGATTTAAAAAGATGTTCAGATCATAATAATAAAAAATCTGAATATTTACCTTCTCTGGTGCACAGCAGTGAGACTCTCCTCCTGGAATGACACGCATGACTGTAGACAGACAGACAGAGAGACAGACAGACAGAGACACAGAGACAGACAGACAGAGA
>NW_022280251.1:144385-146885 GCF_004355925.1 Anarrhichthys ocellatus | reverse complement strand
GTCGTCACCAACAACACCGTCACCAACAAAGTCGTCAACGATACAGTCGTCGCCAACAACAGTCGTCGCCAACACAGTCACCAACAACACAGTCGCCAACAACACAGTCGCCAACAACACAGTCGTCACCAACACAATCGTCGCCAACAACAGTCGTCGCCAACAACACAGTCGTCACCAACACAGTCGCCAACAACACAGTCACCAACAACACAGTCGTCACCAACACAGTCGCCAAACAACACAGTCGCCAACAACACAGTCGTCACCAACACAGTCGCCAATAACAGTCGCCAATAACACAGTCGTCGCCAACAACAGTCATCAATAACACCGTCCTCAATAACACCGTCATCAGTAACACCGTCATCAGTAACCCCATCACCAACACTACTATACACTACTGTAGTCTAATTTAAAACATAAATAAACTAACTGTGTAACAGAATAAACAAGACTCACAGCAGTTGCTCTCGTCCACCAGCAGAGGGCAGTCTGGGAAGCCATCACAGATCATACTGGCTTTGATACAAACTTTACTGCCGGGACACTCCCACAGAGCGCGCTCAGAACAGCCTGAAGGAGAGGTGACATCATCAACTGAATACAGATACTTTTACCACCACACATACATTTACTACTAGCAGGAAGCAGCACAGTCCAACAGACTCTTATTTTGAAAGGTTGTGCGTCTCACCACAGTTGTCCTCGTCGCTGTGGTCGTCACAGTCCAGGTGTCCGTCACAGCGTTTGGTTGCTAGGACGCAGCGACCCGACCGACACTTGAAATGGCTGGGGGAGCACTCTGTTGCCAAGGCAACGCACCAAAAACAACAAACAACAACAACAACGTCAAGTTCAAGTCCTGATATCAGGACAGAAAGAGAGACAGACAGACAGACATTACCGTCGACTCCGTCCTCCGGCAGCAGACATGTGGTGTTTCCTCCCTCCACTGGAAACTGACTACAGTCTGAGTCCTCAGGCCACTGCAATCCCACAATGCCGAGTACCGACTCACACTTCTCCTTCGCATTACGACACAACGACCTGAGAGGACGAGACACGAACAAAGTAACTGAATGACTAAATAACTTAAATTAACTAACCAACGGGCACGTTATCTAATTGACATGCTAACTGACAAACATGCTAACCAACTAACATGCTAACTTACATGCTAACCAACGAACATGCTAGCCAGAGAGACCCTCTGAAGACTAACTAACCAACCAGAGCACAACTGCTTAACTACATAACTAACTAAACTACCTGCAGGGCGGGATCCTCTGCAGACTAACCAACTAACTAACTAACTAAACTACCTGCAGGGCGGGACCTTCTGCAGGCTGACCGGATCACACTTGGGGACCAGCAGCGTGCAGGCGTAGAACATGAGGTACTGGTAGCAGCCGGTCTGGACCAGCGCCGGGAACAGAGAGGACTCCCAGGACACAGAGCTCTCTCTCTGGGACAGGTGGCCCAGGTAGTTGGGGTAGCTGGTCAGGTTGTAGGGAAGGTTCATGCACAGCTCCAGGCTGATGGGCTCACAGTGCGCTGAGGACCGGACACACAGACAGGTACCGTGGGTTTAGAGTCAAAAAGAACTACAAATGTGTGGTGGAAAGTACCTGTACTAAAGTACAAGTACCTCACATGTGTACAGTACTTGCATAAAGGCTGCGAGTACTTCTTCAACTGTGAATGTGTAAATGTGAATACAAATATCAGTAAATGTTACATTAATATGCCGTAGTCAGGACGTGTCGTGGTTCTTGCAGCAGAGTGAAGACTCACTGCAGTTGTTGTTGTTGGTTCGGGGGTCACAGGCTCCGCCCCCTGCACACACCGACGGACAGGAAGTGGAGATGCAGCTGGGCTGACCGGGAGCACACACACCCTGAGCTGTAACACACACACACACACACACACAATGAGAGAAGAAGACGGGTGATGGACAGACAGGTGATGGACAGACAGGTGTCTCACTCTGCTCTCGGCTGCAGTACTCCTCGTCGCTGCCGTCTTTACAGTCGTCTTCTCCGTCACAGCGAAACGCAGACGGAACACACTGACCGTTCCTACACTCCAACAGACCCTGACTCTTACAGGCTGCTCTCACACACACACACACACACACACACACACACACACACACACACACACACACCATGGGTTACAGCAACATGAATCACTCTCTGGTGACTCAGCTGTGATTGTCATGTTTCTCTCTTTGACATTTTGATGAAGACGAACACATTTTATCGAGTCTCTAGAATCATCAGAGAAAATGGAGTCGACTCTTAATTCTGACTGTGAGACTAAAGTCAGAGCCAGAGATTTGGGGCCAAGAGAGGAACCAGAAATCAGTTTATTGCCAACAAGGTTTTCAGGAATTTGCCTTTGTGTTTTGGTGCACAAACAATAAACATAATAAGAGAAAATTAAAATAGTTCAACTGTCCAGAATCATAGAATTAGTGCAGAAATGTGCAAAATAT
>NW_022280251.1:137848-139375 GCF_004355925.1 Anarrhichthys ocellatus | reverse complement strand
AGACAAAGAGACAGACAGGCAGGCAGACAGACAGACAGACAGACAGAGAGATAGACAGACAGGCAGGCAGACAGACAGACAGACAGTAGTGGATACCTGATTCCGGTGCTGAGGTGCTGACGATCGGCCAGGCGCTGCTCAGCGAGGTCACCGAGGTCAGCCAATCAGGGGGCTTGGTGAAGGGCTGTGTGGGCGTGGCCTGTGATGAGGAGGAGGAGCCTGGAGGAAGGCTGTTGATAGCTGTGGTTGCGATGATGTCGTCGTCGTGGTTTCGTGGCAGCGAATCGGTGGCGTTTCCTGTCTCAGAGAAGGGGGAGGGGTTTGTGCTGTTGCCACGGTAGCCAGGGTCGCTGTCGGCGATGGGCTCGGGGGAGGGGAGGGGGGGGGCGGAGTTCAGGAGGCTGCTGCCAAAAATACCTGAAGAAGAAGAAAATATATATATAATCAATACTTTATACACTCAGTGTATCACTGAATATATCAATGAAAATATACAAACATACTTCATCAATATATGAGAAGATGTGAACTGAATGTACAGAAAGTATTTATATATAAGAGTTATACCAATAATTAAACACAGACAACTGATATGATGAATATTAATATATCACTTCATGTATTCTTAATATTAGACAGAATATATCAACAAATATTTACTCAAGATGTCAAGGAATATATATATATACATATATTCTGTATATATATATACAGAATATATACACGTATATTGTTCACTATGAATACTGAACCTTTAAAATATCAAATGATAACAGATGGACGAGAGAAAACAAAGACGTTACACAACATTAGATGTTTAATGGTGTGTGTGACAGTGTGTGTGTGAGACTGTGTGTGTGTGTGAGACAGTGAGTGTGTGTGACAGTGTGTGTGTGTGTGAGACAGTGGGTGTGACAGTGTGTGTGTGTGTGTGTGAGACAGTGTGTGTGTGTGTGAGACAGTGAGTGTGACAGTGTGTGTGTGTGTGTGTGAGACAGTGTGTGTGTGTTTGTGTGACAGTGTGTGTGTAATGAGTCGAGGAGGAAACAACAGAAAACAGCTGCAGAGGAGTGTTGAAAGAGAACAGAAGGAGAATAAGATGAAGAAAAAGGAGGAGATGAAGAAGAGGGTGATGAAGAAGAGGGTGATGATGATGATGAGGAGGAGGTTCAGTAAATATTTGAAATTCTTTTTGTCTGAATGTTTGAGACAGTTTCTCTGCTCCTGATTGGTCGAGAGACACCCCGCTGTCATGGTGACGAGACACACACACTGTCACACACACACACACGATGAATTAGAGAACATGAATATGTGTCATCTCTCCTCCTACACTGTCCTCTGTTCATCCTTACTCACTTCCTCTGATTCCTTCCTAACATTGCTCTTATCCTTTCCTTCCTTCCTTCAGCATCCGACTTTAAACACCTGAGTTTAGGGTTCAAACGACCTCACAAGTCAACCTCCACAGTGTGTATTAATGTGTATATTACTGTGTATTATATGTATATTAGTGTGTATTATTAC
>NW_022280251.1:133447-137838 GCF_004355925.1 Anarrhichthys ocellatus | reverse complement strand
TGTATTATTACCTGTGAGCAGTAGGCTCAGCAGCAGCAGACTCACAGCAGGAATCAGGACGTAGAGGAGAAGTCGAAGGTGATTGGTCAATCCCAGTTTGTGAGGACACGCCTCCTCGGGTCCTCGAGGCGGGGCCTATAGGACAGACCAATCAGACGTTAACGGTGGTGAAAGAGAGACCCTTTAAGCCCCGCCCCCTGCCTCAGGTTATTTATAACGTGTTTCTGTCCGTTGGAGTCGATAAAGTTATTTTTAAAGTGGACACTGGACACCTTACAGCAGCTTTAAGTACTCCTCCTCCTCCTCCTCCTCCTCCTCCTCCCCCTCTCCCTCTCCCTCCTCCTCCTCCTCCTCCACTTCCTCCCCCTCTCCCTCCTCCTCCTCCTCCTCCTCCTCCTCTCTGATCAATACTCTTGTTGATCGACTCATGATCAATAGATCTGGAGGTATCGATGATGTCACTCTTACTTCTCCGTATTCTGAAAATCATTTAGAGGCTTTTATTTTGAAAACAAAAACTAAACATGTTTAATTCAGTCCTAATGCTTCGGTTACTTCATAATCAATACTAAATATATATATAAAGTTATATATCAATATAGTTTAATTTATTTTCTTGATCCTTTCAGGTGAAGAATACACATTAAATCTATTTATTATTATTATTTAATCTATTTATGAGACACTAATAAATCCTTTAAACATAATTATATTGATTATATTATTAATAACTCAGTGATTCTGTAAATAAATACACATTTATTTTAAAGTGACGTATTAAAGATTTTAATTGTCTTTAATGATATTTAAATTAATATTTTGTGTGAAGACAGGATCATTATTATTATTATCATTTGTCTTCTGAAACAACTTCAGTTCACAAAGATTTATTTTCACATTATAAAGCTGCACTAAATATTATTCATGAAACAATAATAACAATAATTAAATTAAATAAATACATCATTTCATCCAGACATTGACTTTTATTCTGTTAAAATAAATGAACTCGTTTTAAAGCTGAAGTTAGATTAGTTACTATTTTAACAAACGTTTGAAGTAATTTAAGCAAAAATTCAATGATTCCACAAAGAGTAACATTTATATATTTATATTTTAAACCGTTGAGTTCTAGACAAAATACATTGAACTGTTTTTCTTCAATTTAAAATATTTGATTACAGATTAAACATATTATTCAGGAGCAGAGTAATGCATTCAGTTAAATAACAGTTTGACTGTCACCTGATTTATATCAATTTAAATGATCATTATTATTATTATTCAAAGATATTTAAGATATTCTGGTTATTAAAGGTGACAGAGACACAAAGAGACAGAGGACGGAAGTAAGGAGACAGAGACTAGGAGACAGAGGACACAGACAAGGAGACAGAGAAAACAGAGGAGAAGACAGACACAAGGAGACAGACAAGGAGACAGAGGAGGAGACAGACAAGGAGACATGCCGGTAAATTCAAGGACAATCGCGCGGACACTCACCGCCTCAGTTCCCGCCCCGCTGAACGTGACACGCGGACAGGTCTCCCGCCGGCCGGACAACATGACCCAATGCCGCCCGCAGCCGAGCGCGAGACCATCCCTCTGGTTGCTGCCCGCGAGCAGCTCCGCTAACTAACCGAGCACGAGACACGCTGGCTCCGCCCCCTCGGAGTCGCTCGCGCTCTCTCTCTGCTTTCCCAACACACACACACACGCACACACACACACGCACACGCGCGCACACACCTCAGGTTGTCTGCACGTGACGGAGCCTAATCGTGGGATTAAACAAACAACTCACCGTCATGCTGGGACTTGAGCCTTGAGCCAGCCACCCACCCACAGCTTTAACTACGTGCATCTTGTTTTTCTCTTTGTGAGGACCTATGGAATAGTGAGGACGTTTAATTTGTTTAAAAGAACTTCCAAAGTACCAAAACTCATTAAAGATTCCATTGACTTCTGTGATAATATAGTACCTAAAACTCACTTTATTTCTTTACATTAAGACAGTAGCATTTGACCATATCGTAAAATACTTCGCTTCAAAAAAAGATCGTAAAATACTTAGCTAGCTTTAGAAAAATATCGTTAAATACTTAGGTTTAAAAAAGGTCGTAAAATACTTAAGTTTCCGAAAAGATCATTGTTTGGGTTAAAATAGCTACAGAAATGCTGAAACTACATTAGGCAAGTTACGTGACAAATTAATCAACAATGACTTCTTGTTTCACACAGGAAGGAACAGCAGCCTTGTGGCTAAAAGATTGCTGGATTTTGGAAAACAAAGGTTCTATTTACGGCACAAAAGAAGAGCGTCAAGGAAGAGGATAGCAATTCAGTTTTTCATGGTAGCTATCGTTAGCTATCAGTAGCTTTCGTTTGCTAACTATTAATAACGATAGCTATCGGTAGCTATCGTTGGCAATAGTTAGCTATCGTTGGCAATAGTTAGCTATCTGTAGCTAGCTATCGTTAGCTACCAAAGAGAATCGATGGAAGTTCTTCAGTTTATATCCCCAGTAGAGAAGATTATGGATATCTTTAGCAAAAAATATTACTGGAACAGTTCAAGATTGGAAAAAAAGTTTCAGTAATTAGACACAAATACATCAGAAAAATGTCAGAAATAAAAACTATAATACTGTTTTACATGTGAAGTGATTTCATCCCAACTGGTTTTGTGCCAAAGCTTAAGAATAACTTAAAAGTTAAAATAAAACCAATTTTAAGACATAATTGAGAGTCAAAGCCCCACCTGACCACCACCACTGTGACTTTATAAAAATATATAAAATGATAAACAACAAAGCTGTACGTTAAACAATGATCCTTTTATTACATTTTATTTTTCAAATATTTGAAACAGGCAGGCAAAAATAATTTGAGTTTACATCTGAATAGCTAAACAATGTTTAACATTTCAGGAATAAAAGTAAAAGACTAACTGAAACTAACTAACTAAAATACTTTTTTTAATTATATTTTTAAGTCTGGAACTGATCCCAGTTTCCTCCCGACAGGAAGTCAAACGCAAACACTGCCTGTTTTTAATGATACAGACTAAAAACTTAAAATTATCTTTAAAAATTAATACATATATTGTTTTGCACTGTTGGTCTTACAGACAGAACAAACAATTAATTCAGACAATATCCGACATAAATATCAGAAAATAAGCGTATCTAACTCTTTCTAATCAATTGCTGACTTTTAGTTTGTCGAACAATTTAAATAGAATGTTCAGCAGTTTGTCGAACAATTTAAATAAAATGTTCAGCAGTTTGTCGAACAATTTAAATAAAATGTTCAGCAGTTTGTCGAACAATTTAAATAGAATGTTCAGCAGTTTGTCGAACAATTTAAATAAAATGTTCAGCAGTTTTTCAAACAATTTAAATAAAATGTTCAGCAGTTTGTCGAACAATTTAAATAAAATGTTCAGCAGTTTGTCGAACAATTTAAATAAAATGTTCAGCAGTTTGTCGAACAATTTAAATAAAATGTTCAGCAGTTTTTCAAACAATTTAAATAGAATGTTTAGCAGTTTGTCGAACAATTTAAATAAAATGTTCAGCAGTTTGTCGAACAATTTAAATAAAATGTTTAGCAGTTTGTTGGCACGGAAACTGAATTTTAAATGATACTCAACCTTCACAAAAGAAAATAAACTCAATTAGAACTTAAATAAAGGACTTAATTATCGGCGTGTCGGTTCAGGCCTCGGTCAGGAGGTAGTAGGCGGCGGCGGACAGCAGAGCTCCACCCAGCGGGACTAGGACAAAGGCAGCGCACCTCCTCCACCACCTCCCCGCCCTCGCGGCCTCGTCGTCCACCTCCTCCCTCCTCCCCCGCTTCTTGCTTCTCCTCCCTCCTCGCTGCTGGCGCTTCTCGAACGCCTCCAGCTCCTCCTGAGGAGGTGAAACATACACAGTCAACACTTTAAAATCCTGTAATTAATTAGGACTTAAAAACACAAAAGAGCTTCAGACTCAATTAAAGACAATTATTAAGTGTTAATTGCTACTCATGAGAACCAGTTAACATTTACTGATCGTTATTATGATGCAAGTACTAATTTATCATACAACATACTCATTAGTTAGGATTTAAGTATTCATTCATTAATAACTCATAAAGTTAACAGGTACACTTGTTAGCATTTAAGTATTGTTTTATTAAGATAAAGTTACTCAGTTATTAAAGCCTTAAGGATTAATTAATTAGTTCTAATCTCGTTAACAGCATCAAAGTGCAGTTTAATTTATGTGTGATGCTCACCTGAAGTTTCTTCTGTTCCTCCTCCTGAGCTGCTCTCTGCTCCGCCTCCTTCACCTGAGTACACACACACACACACACACACACACACACACACACACACACACACA
>NW_022280251.1:132474-133437 GCF_004355925.1 Anarrhichthys ocellatus | reverse complement strand
CACACACACACACACACACACACACACACACACACACACACACACACCCACACACAGGTTATTGTGTATTCAGGTGTGACACACTCAGTGACTGTACAGGTATGTGTTTGTTTGTGTACCTGGCTGACTTTCCTCTGCTGGTCTCTGCAGGCGTCGTCACACTGAACGACACACTGAACCGACGGAGAGCACGGGAACTCCTGTGAGCACACACACACACACACACACACACACACACACACACACATAATTTAATAATAAATACACGTGGAGATGTGTTCAATGTGTGTGTGTGTGTGTACCTTCTTGATCCTCTTGCAGGGACATCTGAGCTTCACTTTCTGCTGACATTTCTCTTCACACACACCTGGATGACACGCCTGCTTACAGCGATGACCACAGCTCAGCTACGAACACACAAACAGAGAATAAACATCAGACTCTGGTTCTCATTGAGGCAGAAAAGATCAGATGGGAACAAAGAAGGAAATCACTGAGAGAAGAGTCTGTGGTTCTCCAAAGGAAACAAGGACCAACCCGCTACAGAGAAAACAAACCAGCTCTGTTTGGTTCTCTTTCATCAGGGAATGCTTCCCGCATGACTAAAACTCAGGATTGTTATATGTTCAAATCAAACGCAGCACTCCGATGAAACGCGGCACGCTCCGATACGACGCGGCACGCTCCGATACGACGCGGCACGCTCCGATACGACGCGGCATGCAAACATCTCGATTCTTCAACATCTTTGATAAAAATATAAATATTCTTAAGATCTTTGTTCTTTTACTGGTAAAAATCCATTTTAACAGCTGAAGCCGTCAGAAGAAATCAAAACTTCCCACTGTTTGTTATTCCAACTGTGTGGAGTGCGTGTTCAGGCTTTTAGAGGCTTAAGTTACTGCAGACTATGAAAACACACACACACACACACACACACACACACACACACACACACACACA
>NW_022280251.1:130045-132464 GCF_004355925.1 Anarrhichthys ocellatus | reverse complement strand
ACACACACACACACACACACACACACACACACACACACACACACACACTTCAAACAAACATCTGTGTGTGTGTGTGCCAGTAAGTGACAGAATGAAAAAGCTAAATCATTCCCAGGTGAAAGTAAAACACACTCAAGAGATACTGTGTGTCTGTGTGTGTGCGTGTCGTCTGGCGCCACAGAGCTGAATTGATTATTGGAGCGAGACGACTGGATAGTATTGTGTTACTCCCTCCGTGACACCGACAATTATTGATTATTGATTGGGACGGAGGAAGAGCAGAGGAATCAAAAGGAGAGAAGGAACAATGTGACTTCCTGCTTTATCTTCTGCATGGTGACACTGACACACACACACACACACACACACACACACACACACACACACACACACAGTCATGACAGGCAGGTGACTCCACTTCCAGAGCCTGATAAACAAGTCCCATGATGCAATGGGGCACCCAGCCGAGGTCTCCATAGAAGGATGTAAGTCCTGTATGTGTGTGTGTGTGTGTGTGTGTGTGTGTGTGTGTGTGTTCACCTCTTTAGGACACTGGTTGTTGCAGGAGCCCAACTCCACCTTCGTCTGTTCATCAGCTGATGTCAACTTCCTATAGAGACAAAAACAATCTTCAATATAACTTTATGAATCATAACATTAACTTGATGTGTATCAATAACAAAGTTACTTAAAGCTGCAGAAAACATGAACTTGTTAACTACCAGTTGCTTATCTCCACATCTGTGTTTGTGTCACTAGTCTCTCTTTTTGCTCTGTTTTTGGTCTCCACCTCCAGATCTACTCCTGGTCCTCTCATGTTGGACTGAGTGGATACTATGGTGACTCACTATCGCCTCTTCAGGTTACAAGTGGCATTACAGGACGGGCCGGGGCTAGCTGGTTAGCATGCTAACATGATATCTCTGTCTTTGACATCAACACAGTGACCTCTTCACATTCTGTTGATGTTAATTGAAGTAATGTCCGGTCACACGTGACGCATCGCACCCGAGTCAGCATTTTAATACCAACATATATCAGTGGTCACATGAGAGTGTGTACTGACGTGCACTCCACGTAGAGCATGCTGATCTTGCAGTGGCAGCGTTGGCGGATCATCTGGCTGCAGGTGGGGCAGTTGCCGGGGTGACAGGGGCGGGAACAAGGGTGAGGGCAGCCGGGGGGGCGGGGCTTAGAGCAGTTCTCATCACAAACCTCACACTGCAAAGAGAGAGAGAGAGTGATTAAAACCCAACGCGTCCCGATAAAACACAGACTGTCCCGATAAAACACAGACTGTCCCGATAAAACACAGACTGTCCCGATAAAACACAGACTGTCCCGATAAAACTACACTGCGTCACCACTACAAATCACCTCACGAACTTTTTTCATTAATCGACGCCCTAACGAGGCCATCACCTTGTTGCCGTCGGTAACCAGGTGACAGTCCCGGCTGCAGTCGTGGTTTCCACAGGTCAAAGGTCGTCCGCAAGGTCGTCTACAGGAGAATCGACCTCTGCGATGACACAGCACCGGACTGACCTGATGGACACAACACAGTTCAGTACAGTGTGTGTGTGTGTGTGTGTGAGTGTGAGTGTGAGAGTGAGAGTGAGAGAGAGAGAGTGTGTGTGTGTGTGTGAGAGAGTGTGTGAGAGTGTGTGAGAGAGAGAGTGTGTGAGAGTGTGTGAGAGAGAGTGTGTGAGAGTGTGTGTGTGTGGTGAGAGAGTGTGTGTGTGTGTGTGTTGAATACAAAGCAACTAAATGGGATGAAAATGCAAGAGGAGGTCAGAAGGACAAACTAATAATGGATGTTTTGGAACGAGACAGAAAATAAAAACAGCCAAGAGGAGATGAAGAAGTGAAGAGGAGGAAGAGATCAATCTACCAAACGAAGGCTGAAGATAGTACAGGATGTGAACTGGTGATAAACTGGTTAAACTGGGAGTCAAACGTCAACAAACTGGTTCTTACCTCGTGTTCTCCAAAACAGGTTCTGAAAGACAAATGGAGATCTGTTTGATTTTCATTCACTTTAACTGATCTTAAACATCATCATCATCATCAGTTCTACCCTTCATCTCCATTCATCCCATTAACTTTAGAACATCACATTCTCTTCACTGCCATTCATCCCATTGACCTCCATTCTGTTTGTGAACCATGTTACATGTAATATTCTGTCATGATGAGATATTATATCATGGTATGATATATCATGATTACATTACACCGTATACTGTATCTAGTACTCTACTATACTCTGCTACTAGTATACTACAGTAGTACTATAGTGTAATATACTACTATACTATACTAGTATATTACACTACTGTCTACCACTGTCCTGTCTAACTACATCATTTACTGTATTATATTTCTCATATTAGTCTCAGCACTCTCACACACACACACA
>NW_022280251.1:100305-110045 GCF_004355925.1 Anarrhichthys ocellatus | reverse complement strand
TAAAGCACCACAGTACGTTAAAGCACCACAGTACGTTAAAGCACCACAGTACGTTAAAGCACCACAGTACGTTAAAGTACCACAGTACGTTAAAGCACCACAGTGCGTTAAAGTACCACAGTACGATAAAGTACCACAGTACGTTAAAGCACCACAGTATGTTGAAGAAACGAACTAGTTAGTTATCGATAACAGCCAAGTTCAGACTGATGTTAGCCGGCTAGCTCCCGGTGAGCTAACGCTAACCAACTGCTGCCACTACCGTTACTAAAGGGCGGAAACAGACGTCACATCCAGTGAACAACCGTTATTAAAATATAAACGTGCACCTGAGTTTATTTTATTAAAAGTCAAACAGAAGAATAAGCTTTTTCAAACCTCAGCAGTGTGAAGAAGAAGCAGACAGTAGGCGTCTGTAACTTGGTTGACATGCGCGAAGCCCCGCGCGGTGCACGCTGGTACTTGTAGTCCTGGAAACAGATCCCGGCTGCTTGGTTTTCTCGTTATTTTTAAAGTAAAGAACCACAAATCCCACCGAGCACACGGAGACACGCAGACAGAGCGACGTGTCAACGTCGTTTCATTCATATATTCTGAAGCCAAATAAATAAATATTATTAATAATACTTGTGTTTTTAATTATTTTAAATTAGCAACAGGACATTTCTTTGAATTTTAAAAAATGCATCACTTCATTAATAATTAATTAATTAAAGGTAATAAAGGAGACATTTAAATTAAATAATACTAGTGGTATAAAAATAAATGATTATAATTACTTTATATACTGCTAACTGCTAATTTCCCCCTTATCTTATCTTATTTAATCCTCATTATAAAGGCCATATTTTAATATTTTATTATATTTTATATTAATGATCTGAACCTGTAAAATAAATAAAGGTATCAAATAAATGTAGTGATGGAAAAAGTACAACATTTCCTCTGAGATGTAGTAAAAGTAGAAGTATTAAGTAGCATGAAATGGAAAGTACTAGTACCTCATAATGCACAAAAGGCCTGAGATGCGATTGGCTGATGTTTTCGTGCCGTAGAAACTACCCAAAGGAAACAGCTGTGGCGCTAAATATTTAATATATTATTATACATTATAATCACAAAGATGTCAAATATTTACTAGAAACATAAATAACATTTTTCTTGTTATTCGATCGTCCTCTTGGTCTCCGCTGACTCAGCAGTTTCTTTTACATGCAGACAAATCTTCTTCTTCTTCTTCTTCTCTAGTCGTCTATGTCTCTGGTGTCGGAGGGGACGGGGCTTCACCCGGAGGGGGCGGAGCCAGCTTCTTCTCCAGCCGGTTGACCCGGTGCTTGAGTTTGCTGTGCGTGGCTTCGCGCTCCGCCAGCAGCCGAGCGTAGCGCGTCTGCAGGACGTCCAGCGTGCTCGCCATCCGGTCCACCTTCTCCTCGATCTCTTTGGGGTCGGGGCCCTGCGCAGCCAGCTGGAGGACCAACGACAACCGTTAACTTTTAAAGCCTCTTTGTGGGGTTTTTGGGTAACTACAACAGAGCGTGTGAGCGTATACCTCCAGGTCCAGCAGTCCGTCCTTCATCAGGATCTGCCTTCCCTTCTCCTCCAGCAGAGCTTTAGCGTCAGGGTACTCCGTCAGCGCCTCCATCAGGTCGTCTTTGGAGAGGCAGAAGAGGTCGGAGTAACCGATGCTCCTGATGTTGGCCGTCCTCCTGTTTCCCGCCCTGCTGCCTGTTGGAGAACGAGAAGGACAGTCAGGGAATAAAAACACTCTTGTAACGTAGTATTTCTTTAAAGTCACGACAAGGAACTTTCATTTAGTGTTGGTTCTACGCCCCCTGTGGACTAAAGTGGTAGTGTCTCTGAGCACCAGAATCTCTTTAGAAAACCTCTCATTTTACTGCAGCAGGGTCTGACAGTCTGCCCCTCTCAGTCCTGGTTCTGGTTCTCCCGTGCCTCCCTTCCCTTGAGCGGGTCCAGCAATACATCCTGGGTCTCCAGCATCGTGAACCTGCATGAGTTCATCTGGTTTCACCAGAATCCGACCCGGTGGCTCCGATGACGTGCATTAAGAATAACTCTATAGAAACAGACCATCTTCTCTCTGATGGTCTCGTTACTGATGGAGGTCTGATAGAGGATCAGGACTACACTGAGACTGGTTCAGGACCAGATACAAGTTCCTAATAGTCACTTTAACCACTGATTGATCTCATCTTACCTTTAATCGCCAGGATGCTGATCTCACCAAAGTAGCTCCCGTCACTCAGGACGACGAACTGTTTGATCCCGTCGTCGGCAACGACGGCCAGTTTCCCCTCCTTGATGATGTACATCTCTCTGCCGATGTCGCCCTTCTTACAGATGTAGTCTCCCGGACTGTAGACCTGGGGCTGCAGCTTCAGCACCAGCTCCACCAGCAGACCGGCCTCGCAGTCCGCAAAGATACGAACCTGCAGGACGACACAGAACAAAGGAACCTGGTTGTTCGTTTGTTTTTAAATCAGAGTTCTGCTGAAAGGGGGTGCAGACCTTCTTCAGGGTGTCCAGGTGGACGTTGATGGCGATCTCGGCTCTCAGTTTGTCCGGCAGGTACTTCAACACCTCCCTTTCATCCACTGCTTTCTTATTGGTCCACAGGAAGTCGAACCACTTGATCACTCGCTTCTCCAGGTCCTTCGTTACCTGGACAACCATGTTTGATAGAATCACCCTTTATTCTAAATATGTATATTTATACACAAACCGCTGTCCGTGAATAAGCCACTGAACTAAGTCCAACAAACAAGAACTAACCTTTCGGAAGGTCATGTACTGTTTGATGGCGTCGATGCGAGCCTGGAAGTTAGCTCTGGCAGCGTTCATGTTGGTGATCATCGAACCGACGTTACCGACGATGGTGGCAAAGATCAACACACCGACCTGGAGGAGAAAAGAAGAGAAGATAGGAAGTTAGAGGGGACAGAGAAGACGTACTCAGAGTACTCTACAGGGGACAGGGTCTCTCCGAAACTGGTACTGACATTATGGGGACAAAAGACCTGGTAGACCACTGCCACTGGGGTAACCAAACCTGGTATACCACTGATGATATTGGGAGGACGTAAACATGGAAGACCACTGACATTGGGGGGACGTAAATCTGGTACACTACTGACATTGGAGGGAACATAAACCTGGCAGACCACTGATATTGTAGGGACCCAAACTTAGCAGACCACTGATATTAGGGGGACCCACACCTGATAGATCACTAAACCTGAAAGATCACTGACATTTTAAGGACCCAAACCTGTTAAACCCCTGACCCCTTAAGCCACACTCACCAGGAAGTCAGTGACAACGAAGAAGTACTCTGAGTTCTCCACGGGGGGCGGAGTCTCTCCAATGGTTGTGAGAGTCAGTGTGGACCAGTACATACTGTAGGCGTACTTCCTCACCAGACGACCAAACTCTGGATCTGCCGGGTCGGGATACACAAACCTGTCAGCACCGAAACCTGGAGGGACGGGACGAGACAGAGGTGTCAGAGTCTTTTATACAGCAACCGCTGATAAAACAACCAGAGTCAGGATTCAAACCAGCAACCCCACCGATAGCCTTGGAGAAGGAGTAGTAGAGGCAGGCGTTCCAGTGGATGATGATGACGATGTACATGACAAGGTTGAAGATGCGGAGAGCGTTGGGGTAGTTAGTCCTGGTCTCCGTCCTCTGGAAGAACTCCAGCATCCTGAAACAAAGAAACAGATTGTTTGACTTCCTGTACACGTTGATGTGCTTTTACTCAACGACATTTTTGAATGCAGAACTTTTTCTTTCAAGCAATTTCAGTAACTTGAAAATTGTTAACCAGACTCAATGTTTTTTTCGGTGTACCTGTTGAACCTGAACAGCTTGTTGAGGCGGATTTCGGGGTATTTGATGCCAAGAATGAGGTACAGCACGTCGGTGGGAATCATGGAGACCAGGTCCATTTTGAACTGGACGCTGTTCATGTAGCGCTCACGCAACTTCTGCTCGTCCTTCACCAGCAGACCCTGCTCCAAGTAACCTACGCACACAGAAACAAACAGGTTTTTACCTGTGGTACATTTGGATGCATGTCACATTACATACACTAATTAAGTGTGTAGATCGAACAATCTGTTTGTGTGTGTTCGGACCGGTCCTTGTTCTGAAGATCATGTCTGCGATGTAAGTGAGGTCGCATACAAGGTCCACAAGGAACCACAGTACCAAATAGTCAGTCTGTAGCTCCTCGAAACACGCCCTGAAACACACACAAACACACTTTATACAGCCACGCAGTTACTACATATAGACAACTGAAATTAAATCCACTTGTGTTCAGGAACCAAGACTAGAAACCCACATGGTCACTCACAGAGTGACAGGGGCCGAAACCTGGAAGCCATTTCACAAAGTCGGGACAGAACCTGGTTACCCACCAGCATTGTTGGGATCTAAACCAGGTTGCCTTCTGACATTGGGGGCACCTGACTCCACAGCTTTAACTGTATTTCCATAATTTCTTGAATAAAACTAGGGCTAAGTTTAGACTCAGGTTTCGGTTTAGGCTCAGAAACCGAACATAATCAATGGTGTGTGTTACCTGGCTATGATCAGGGTCCAGTTGTACATGACGGGGACGGTGATAACAGCCAGCCAGCGGTAGTAGGTGTTACCTGCCGGATCAATCACTGCGATCTCCTGAGGACTGGACACAATAATGAATCATAACTATTATTTTATACTATAATGAAGGATTGTCTCTGGTTTGTCTCCAGTAAAACAAAACAAAGCCTCTAACATCTGTTTCTGAATCAGTGGATCCTAATTAACCAAACTCACGCCTCCTCTTTGGCCTTCTTCTCCTTCTCCTTCTCTTCTTTCTCCTTCTGTTTTTTCTCCTTCCTCTCCTTTTTCTCCTGCTTCTCCTTCCTAAGAGGAAAGAGCACATGAAAGCAAAGGAGGTTCAACTCACGGGAACAGAACATTACAGCGAGCAGAAATAAATAACTATTCTGTGTTTTTGACTTACTCCTTTTTCTCTTTTCTCTCTTTCTTCTCTTTCTTCTTTTTCTTCTTCTCCTCCCTGGAGGACAACAGGAAACGCATCACACAAACTGTTTGTATGTTCTGCATTGTTTTATATAAAGAGACACTTACTCTTCTTCGTTGTTGTTGCTGTTGTTGATGTTGAACAGAACTCCAGGTCCGGCTCTTTGATTTGCTCTGAATCAGAGAATCAGACGACAGGACTAGTTTAACTGTTGACTACAACTCACTCAACTGTTCAAACTACCAGTCTGGGAATGTCTCAATGAGCCCTGGAACTTCTCAAGGACCACTAGAACTTTATGAAGGACAACAGAACCTCCTCAAGGACCCCTCAAACCTCCTCAAGGACACCCTTCAACACTTTCTAATCGAAGCCCTCAATATTTTAAAGGACTCCTAAATTCCTCAGGACCACCTCATAATCTCCTTAAATCTCTTCAAGGACATATCAAACTTCCTGAAGAACTCATGAAACCTTTTAAAGGATCCTTAGAACAACCTCTTCAAGGACCCATATTACTTCCATCAGGACTCTTAGATCCTAATCCCAAAACTGTCTCACAGTCCTGTTAAACCTCCTCAAGGAACCCTGAAACCTCATTAATAACATCTTCACGGACCCATAGAACTTCTTAAAGGTCCCCTGGATTCTTGAAAGGATCCCCAAAATCTACAGAACCACCTTGTGAACCCCTGAAACCTTTTAAAGGTTTATGGGTCCATAGAACATCTTCAAGGACCCATATTCCTTTCATAAGGAGCCTTAGATCCTTTAAAGGACCTATAAATAGTACCGCCTCACAACCCATCAAACCTTAAAGAACCTCTCTAAGGACCCAGAGAACTTCTTCTTGGGTCCAAAGCAACACTCATTATTACCCACTATAACCACTCACCTCTCACCTGGCTCCTCCTCCATGTCCTGTAGAACGATGGTGGGCGGAGTCAACCTGGAGATGGGGGTCGGGACTGATGGAGCCACTTTGGCCATGAAGGTCTGTCCTCTGACTTCCTGTTCAGAGAGAATATAAGACAGATGATGACCTGGAGGATCCTGTTGATCTGGATGTAGAATCAGTTTGATTATCGAACCGTAAATATCGATTGAAGAGATTTAAACTGCGATTGGTAAATTCTATTGTTCTAGACTGCTTTTATTGTGAAACAGGAAGTTGTCCGTAGGGCTTAACGATATGACCAAAAAAAATCATCTATCCTGATAAAGATAATTTAATATCTCGATAATGATATATATATACACATATATGTATATGTATATATATATATACACATATATGTATATGTATATATATATATACATATATATGTATATATATATATATATATATATATATACATATACATATATGTACAGTATATATGTATATGTGTATATATACATATACATATATGTATATATATACATATACATATATGTATATATGTATATATATAAAACGATGTATGTTTCCCAGTATTTCAATAAATATATAGTCTATATTAAATAACTACATGGTAAACGCCTGTTTTTGTGTATTTTGTGTGAATTAAATATTTGAGAAATGAAAAACTGAAACTAACTAAACTAAACTAAAACTAACTAAACTAAACTAAAACTAACTAAACTAAACTAAACTAACTAACTAAACTAACTAAACTAAACTAAACTAAACTCAAAGTGAAACTTGAGTTGGTGTGTGCTCGTTATTATCAATTTAGACTAAATCAAATCTCGATATGTGATTCAATCATTTACAGATTCCACTGAAACACGATCAATGATTTAATATGATATTAAATCATAAACCAGCTGCACCGGTTCTTCTTTAAATCTGCACACATCTTGATGCAAAGCTTCCAGTTCCTTCTCTTCTTACTCAACTGTTGCTCAGAGGATCTTTGTCTTTCAGTTGAACCACTGATCAGCGTCTTTGTTCTACTAAACTAAACAACATCTATTACTACAAAATAAAAGCATCACATAGAGTCGTGTATGATCATTCTGAATGTATGTGTTGTATAATCTCCTTACTCACCTGACAGCTGATAATCTGTCGCTCTGGGTTTTCGTGGCCTAGATCCACCAACCGCCAATCAAACTCATCGCCATGGAAACAGAGGAGTACCCCCCCCCACCACAACGCAAGGCTGACCTCGTTAAATCCGGTGAAGTTTGGAGAGAAAGGAGGATAAAATGGAGGGATGTGACCAGTGACGGAGTGTTTGGAGCAGCAGAGTCGACCTGATGAGGATAAAGAGATTAGAGGAGATGATACTGTCTCACCTGCACTCATGGATCCGCCCTCACCTGGACCCTTAGGGGTCGATGAGCAGGAGATGTGTGTTTTATACAATAAAACTACTTTCATAAACTGTTTCTGTGTTCATTGTGAGTTCATTATTCTGTTCAAGTGTCAACAAAACATGTTCGGTCTGAAGAACAAACGTTTTTCTTGTTTTTGACCTCGGTGTTCATTCAGACTTTGAGTCTCTTTGAAGTTGTTTTGTGACTTGTTGTCATCGTTGTTACAGTGTGGTATTAGTATTTTTACTGTAACAGAGTATTTTTACTGCGTGATATCAGTACTTTTCCAGCAGTAAAGGATCAGAGTACTGGAGGTAGTGAGAGGTGAAAGTGAGGGAGGAGTAAACGTGAGAAGGGAGGACAGATTTTACTGAGAGGGAGGAGGTGATGAAAAGTGAGAAGGGAGGATTAATCTGATCCTCCTGTGTCAGCAGACACACACACACACACACACACACACACGTGTGTGTGTGTGTGTGTGTGTGTGTGTGTGTGTGCGTTAACACGAAGAGTCTCAACATGCTAACAATGCTAACAATGCTCACATGGTGTGTCGCTTAGTAACGAAACCAGAAGAACATAAAACTGTATTTGTGTGAATTATTTTTATGGTGTTAGTAGAAGTGATGCAGTGTGAAGCTGAGAATGTATTAATATAGATTTTAGTATTATTTTATTTTAAGTTCTCCATATATACGACACACACTTCATCAAAAGGAGGAAGAATCAAAGCAAATCAAGACAGGAAGACAAAATTAAATTAAATTAAATTAAATTAAATTAAATTAAATTAAATTATTAGGTATAATCAGTAAAGTAAAACGAGATGATACACCTTGAATTTATCCAACTAACAATGAATAACTATGATAAATAAATTATCATATTTAATGAGGATAACCTGTATGTAACCTGTACTCTCATCTGGCTCCGATGAACCTTCATCAGTTATTTGAGGATTTATAGGAAGTGTTTGTTTCCACCACCAGAGGGCGCCACCGACCTGCTGCTGAACTCCACACGAGCCTGATGAAGAGGAAGAGTTCTGTCTCATCGCTGATGAGCTGCTCTCATCTCATTGGTCAGATGCTGTGATGTCACCACTTATCAACCTGCTTTCTTTCTGTTGGCCAGCAGGGGGCGACTCCTCTGGTCGTATCCCAGACTCCCACTGGGCGACGCAAACCGCTTAGTGATCATGACAATAAATAAACAGAAAGAACAACAAAATAAAAAAGTAATAGAGTAAACAACTGTGTTTCATGCCACAATTAAATAAACGCAAGCACAATAGTCTTGAAAGTACCCGTTACTGCTACTGGGTTAGCTTTTGTGCTAAAGCTACTGGCTTAGCATTTGCTTTACTGGATTGGCCTTTGTGCTAACGTTTAGCTTTGTGCTACTGGGTTAGCCTTTTGGTTTTGGGTTAGCTTTTATGCTAACGTTACTGGGTTAGCCTTTGTGCTACTGGGTTAGCTCACTCGTTCTCTGGCTCAGTAGGTGTGTTGTCATCAATGAGTTGACTTAAGCTCCTCCCTGTTGGTCCATTTGTTGTGTTTTCCTTCATCGTCTTTTTCGTTGTTTGTTGTTTATGCAGCTAACAGGATTTTTAAAATGGCGACTAATCACCCTAAGTTACGTAACTCATGGAGGCTCTTGTGCTGAGAGACTGTGGAACAGGAGCTAAAGAAGGTTCTTAGTGTCCTCTCTGGGGACTAGGAAGGAGTCTCAGCCTCTTTAGGATGCTTCCTTGGATGCATCCTACCAAGGAAGCATCCTTCACCTGGAGGAACAACAACAGCTCTGATCTCCAGCAGCTCCCTCTTGTTGCTAGGAGAGGCAGCCTCCCGCAGCGCGCTCTCTGATTGGCCCGCAGCCCGTCCCCTTGGGCCAATCAGAGGCCAGTGCGTCCGCCATGAGAATCCATAATCCTTCATCATCAATACTACGATTTATTATCAATACTACGTCAATATGAACGTTGTTTACTTCATGTGGATTCTTCCTCTCATCAATCTAATCATGATTTATATTTAATGTTTATATATAATAACATATTTGAATATAAATAGGTGTTATTAGATTCACGGTGGAGCAGAAACACGTCGTTATAATATAAATAAAGACCAGATGTTTAGTTTGAGTCTCTTCTCTGCGGGAGACTCGCTGTTACCGGCTGGTGGCCGTTAATGGCGGAACTGTCGAGCTAGATTTAACGGAAACACGTGGAACTTCTGGTTTGAATACAGTTCTCTTCTTCTTTACAAAATAAAAGTTTACTAGAGCAGATATGAAAATAGAGTGAAGGAAGAATGTTTTTTTTAGAAAATTTACTACAGTAAAAGTACTAATACCACACTGTATAAATACTCTGTTACAG
>NW_022280251.1:67527-100295 GCF_004355925.1 Anarrhichthys ocellatus | reverse complement strand
AGAAATAGTCTGTTACAGTAAAAGTACTATTACCACACTGTAGAAATGCTAATATCACAAAGTAAAAATACTTTGGTACAGTAAAAGTATAAATACCACAGGGTACAAATACTAAGTTGCAGTAAAAGTACTAATACTGTACAGTAAAAGTACTCTTTTGAAGTAAAAGTACTAATACCACACAGTTAAAACATTAAGTTACAGTTAAAGTACTAGTACTACACCTTGTAAAACTACTGTGCATGTTATTGTATTTTGTATATGAACAAAGAGTAATACAGCTCAGTGTGTAGAACAGATAGTGGATCAAGTCATATCTCTGTGTATTTATAGTCTGTAATATGATATGTTTATGGGGACTGGTCTATATATACATGAAGGAAAATGAACAACTGGCATCTTTCAGCGGCTTTTATTCTGAAATCCACACAAGGCGAAGGGGCGGAAGCGCGTCGTCTCGCGGCGCGCGGGCTTGACGTGCCGCTGGCGCTGATGGCGGCGGGGCTCGCGGAGGGTCGCACCGAGGAGGGAGCGCGAGACAGAGAGAGAGAGAGAGAGAGAGAGAGACAGGAGAGAGAGAGACAGACAGGAGGCCCCGGCGGTACCGAGCGGAGACACACCGACACACTCAACGACCGACACACCGACGAAGGGTGAGGAGAGGCCCGCAGACTGACCGGAGGAGGACGGAGCGGTACGGGGGTGTTAGGTAGGTAGGGGGGGGTTGCTATACCACACACACAGACACACACACACACACACACTCACACACACACACACACACACACACACACAGTCATATATATAAATACACATGTTAAGTACTGAGAGTGAGTGGATGTTGTTGTGATAGTTACACTTGTGGCCTTTATGTATTACTTATTGTGTGTGTGTGTGTGTGGGGGGGGTCACATTTCTATTTTTACTGTAAATTACATTTTTAATTCTTGTGTTTTTTACAGATTGTTCTGTATTTTTGAGTCAGATAATATATATTTTTTATGAATATTTCTAATTATCATGTTTAATTATTCTTTAATCTGGTGGCCTCGTGCCTTAAAGGGCCCCTGACCTTTATTTTAGTCTTATAAATGATTTAAAAAAATATTGTGAGAATAAATATATATTTAAATTCTAATTTATGAATACATTTAGTTTGATATTAAAGATTGAATCTTTATACAATATTTGATTTGTTTTGAAATCAGCTCGTCTACTTTTCATTAAGTAGTGTTTTTAATTTTTTTAATATTGTGAAAACAATATTATTATTTAATCTTTGTTGTATCCACTCAGTGATATTTATTGATTTGATTGGCATGAGCTGTATTTAATAATCTTATTTATTTAATATCTTATTTTTAGTTATTGCACGTATGAATCTTTTGTGCTTTTATTGTGTTAAAAATGTGAATGTAATGCTTGTATTAGTGTCAGGATGATGCTTTATGTTGTTTTTTATTGAATGGGGCAGAATTTAAGTTGTTAAACTGTTAAAATCTGATTTAATAATTCTGTCAGAAATAGTTCTGGTGTCATAACATATTTTTACAAGTAATATTTTCACTACGAGGGCCAAACTCAGAGCGTTGAGTGTGATATTTATGAGTTATTGAAGTATATTTGATTTCATTAGTTTCATTTTATTTCCGTCATTGTGACATTGTGATGAAAAACAGGTATTTTATTTAAAGTAATATGAAAAAGTACTGCAGTATCTTCAGCTAATGAGTTACTAGACTACACAGACGTTATAGTAATATAATATTATTGTAATATTATAGTCATATCATACAGGGCTTAAAATAATAAACTGGGAACAAGTAGGCCCGTTTTACAAAACAGCATATTTAAGTATTATTGGTTTATATTTAAATGTGTCTGCAGAAGCTCTTTTAATCAGGTACTCTTTTCACTACCTGCTCAGGTACTCTGTTCTCTACCTGTTCAGGTACTCTGTCCACTACCTGCTCAGGTACTCTGTTCACTACCTGCTCAGGTACTCTGTTCACTACCTGTTCAGGTACTCTGTACACTACCTGCTCAGGTACTCTGTTCACTACCTGCTCAGGTACTCTGTTCACTACCTGTTCAGGTACTCTGTCCACTACCTGCTCAGGTACTCTGTTCACTACCTGCTCAGGTACTCTGTCCACTACCTGCTCAGGTACTCTGTCCACTACCTGCTCAGGTACTCTGTTCACTACCTGTTCAGGTACTCTGGTCACTACCTGTTCAGGTACTCTGTTCACTACCTGTTCAGGTACTCTGTCCACTACCTGCTCAGGTACTCTGTCCACTACTTGCTCAGGCACTCTGTTCACTACCTGCTCAGGTACTCTGTACACTACCTGTGTTGTTTTAAAGACAGTTGCTAGTTGACAAAATAAACAAGGAGGGATGTGACCCTCTTCTCTGAGGTGAGGGGCCTGGCAATGCATTATGGGACTGACGGTCCTCAGAAGTACAGCAATACAAACAAGTGTGTGTGTGTGTGTGTGTGTGTGTATGAAGAGGCATCATTGTGTGGTTTTGTGGTTTGAGCTGCTTCACTGATGAATATCAAACAGGCCTGTGTGACGTCCTGTCTATCAATAAACTATTGTCTTCTCTCTCTCTCTCCAGTTCAGGACCTCCTATTGGCCGTCACCCTGTCTGGCTCCGCCCCCACCCCACTGTACTACTACAGCTGCAGTAGTCGTAGTATTTGGTTGCAGTAACATTGAAACTGCCACTTTAGCTGCTGCTTCATTGTGAAATCAGAAGTATTTCACCTGTTAGATTAGCTTCATTTTGAAGCTACTTGCCGTTAGCGGCTAACAGCTAGCACAGCAATTCCACTTCACACTCTTCAGAAAATATAAATTTCTTTTGGAGAATAAATGACCTAAAAGGAAAATGTAGCTGCGCTTCGATCTGAGGTTTTTTTTTGTTGGTGTTTTGCTAGCTAACAGCTAGTTAGCCGCTAGTGGAGAGCGGTGGCGCGGGGCTAGTTTTTGCGGATCAGAGCGGGGGCGCGATGGAGTACCACTCCGGTGGCAGCCTGCCCCTGCTGGGGAGACCGCGGTACTGCCCTGGGGCCAATGCTAACGGAGGCTACCTCTGTGAGACGGGACACTGCTGCGGAGAGACCGGCTGCTGCACTTACTACTACGAACTCTGGTGTAAGTTGGTTGCCCTGTACTACCAGCTACAACGTTAGCATATAGCCTAGCACGGATTGATCCAGACTCCATTGAGAAAACGAGCATTTTAAGAGTTGTTTGTTTGTCGTTTTGAGGACAGACCGGACGAAGCATGAATTTAGACTTTTTACTAAATCGGCATCATTATGTTGTTATTTCGGCATCGTTTTTATCTGTTTAAGGCGATTAAATCACAGCAACATCTGTGTTTTTTTTTTTATGCATACTGGTGTAGTAAAGCAGCCGATGTGTGGTTTGCAAGAAGAGCTCTAGCTTGTTTACTACAGCTGTATGAACCCAAAACAAACATTATGCTGTGATTTTATTGCAAAACAACAGATAAAAATGATGCTGAAATAACTACATAATGATGCCGATTAGTAAAAAGTGTGAATTCATGTTTTGTTAGTTCTCTCCGCAAGACGACAAGCAAATAACTTTTAAAATGCTTGTTTTCTAAATGGAGTATGGTTTGATCAGTGCTAGGCTATGCTAACAATGTAGCAGCTCCATCGACACTCAAAATAACGTCATCTAGGTGTAAATACGTCAGCATGTTATTGTTTATTGTTTTGTATATTTATCCACATAGTCTGGTCTCTGTACTGATATGACGGTGTTTTCAGGGTTCTGGCTGCTCTGGACTGTCCTCATCCTCTTCAGCTGCTGCTGTGCGTACCGACACCGTCGAGCCAAACTGAGGGTTCAGCAGCAGCAGAGGCAGAGAGAGATCAGCCTGCTGGCTTATCATGGAGCCAACTCATACCCGTCCTCCATGCTGGACCTCAGTAAGACCTGTCTGTCTGACTGAATGTCTGTCTGTCTCTCTGTCTCTTTCAAATTTAATGTTTTTTACAGAATCTGTTTAAAGTAAACGGTTTATTTGTGGCAAGATTTTAAATGAAAACATGTCAAATTAAAATGCTTTTGATGAGGTATCACCAATTTAGGCTTCGTTTTGGCTGCTTTTTCTGACTGAATCATTTGTCACACATGATGTGTTCAAAGACCGCCGGAAAGATGAAAATCGGACGATAATGACGGGTTTTACAGCTTCTAGCTATAATACATGGTGTAGTTTTGGCGATGGTTTAAAGAAAACATGCTTTTCGTTCCCGCCGGCGGGTCTTGGGGTTCAGAGGGCTAATGAATCAAGTATTAACAATAGCAATTTAAACGTTATGTCAATGTTGTGTTCCACTTGTTTCCACTGCCCCCAAGTGGCCAAAAAGAACAATTGCAGGTTTCAAAGTATCATCCAAACTCCTTTGCTCTAACCTCGCTCCCCTCTGCTGTCATGTTAGGTTTCCTGGCGTCTCTGAAGCTGCCGTCCTATGAGGAGGTGGCGGCTCAACCCTCCACCCCTCCCCCACCGTACAGCTCCGTGTTCACCACCCCGCGGTACCCGCAGCCCCCCCGCACCGCCGATCCCCACCTGCTCACGCAACATCACGACCCGCTGCTGCACCGGCCGCTCAGCGACGGTCCCTCCTCCCTCAGCTCCGACAACAGGTAACAGTGCCGCCGACGCTACTGGGAGTACTGGTATCAATGCTACTGAAGCTACTAGTAGCACCACTAGTAGCACCTCTGGGAAAGAAGCAGTGGTACTCTGAATATTCTGGACATAACGTCAGCAGTTCAGGAAATTACTGATGACATGACTGGGAATGCTGGTAACACTGCTTGGAATACACTATTGGGAATTCTGGGTACAAGTATTACTGTTGTGAGCACTGATAACCCCTTTTGTTCCAATTTAAAGTAACACCATTGATAGTACTACCAGTGACAGTACTGTTAACTGCACAGATACTACTAGTAAGACAAAAAAATGAGGTACTGGCACTACTGAGGCTACCACTACTGCAACTACCACTACTACTGCTTCTACTTCTGCTAATACTATTCATTTGACTACTGGCAGTGATACTGAGACTACTGGTGTTGCTACTATTACTACTTCTGCTACGACTATTGTACCCAAAACAACTGTAATTCCTTAAATGCGTCTCTCCTGTAGCTCCAGTTGTTCCTGTGACTCCTGCTGCCCCTCCTCTCCGTGTAGCTCCTCCCTATCGGCCCCCGTCACGTACGAGACCGACACGAGCCACGCCACCACGCCCAGCGAGGCCGCAGCCCTCGCTTTTGACATCACCATGGAGACCATCACGGCTGCGGCGACCTGTTTGGAGGTAAACGAGACCCGATTGGTCTCTGAGAGGTTGGTTGCCACGGTGGCCATTGACATCGAGGATGAAGACGAGGCCGAAGCACAGGAAACCGATGCCACGGACTCATTGGTTCCCAACCGGGCTGTTACTGTTGCGGTTGTTACCGGGTCGGCCTCCCCGCAGCCGCTGCTGTCTCCTGATTCAGAGGTGGCTCTTCCCGTTGTAACTACATCTCCCATAAAGCAACAGCTCAACCTAACACCGTGTACCCCAATAGTCAGCACCGGTAGCCCAGTTACAGTCCGTAGTCCAAGTGTTGTTGACTTATTACTCCCCTCAATCCAAACAATAAACATTGAGGGTCCAGCCGAGGGCCCCGAAACTACCCCTGCCCCAAAAATCACCTTAATGTCCGGACCCTCCACCCCAACAGCTAGCACTTCTGACAACCCTACAGCCACCCAAACCCTCAAAACCCTCGATCTAACAAGAACGTTTGATACAGCCAATGTTCCAAGTAGTCCAAACTCAGTTCCAACCCCAGATGTTGGAAGGACTTTGGCCTTGATAACATGCTCAATCCCAGACCCAAATCCTAGTCTTGTGCCAATTCCGGCACCTTTAAACCTTACCCAAGTTCCATCCCTAGTACCTTCAAAACTTACCCAAGCTCCAGTCCCAGTACCTACTAACTTTACCCACGTTCCAGAACCAGTAATTTCAAACCTTATCCAAGTTACAGAACCAGTACCTTCAAGTCTTACCAAAGTTCCAGCCCTTGTACCTACAAACTTTACCCAAGTTCCAGCCCCAGTACCTTCAAATCGTACCCCAGTTCCAGCCCTAGTACCTACAAAACTTACCCAAGTTTCAGAACCAGTACCATCAAGCATTACCCAAATTCCAGTCCTAGTACCTAAAAATGTTACCCAAGCTCCAGAACCAGTACCCACAAATTCTAGCTCTGTTATGGACCCAATAATTATAAATCTTACCCAAGTTCCAGACCCAGTACTGTCCAACCTTACCCTAGTGCCAAACCTACAACCTAAAATCACCATAGTATCCGACTGTGAAACAAACCACATTCTAAAACCTGCACATTCAGACCTTACCCTTGCTACAAATGCACCTACATTAGCCCATGGCCAGTTTCCAGAACTGTCACCTGGGTCAGATGTAGCACTGGTTCCTCCAAGCCCAATATCAGGCTTACTCTACCACCCAGAGTCTGTTGCTGTTATTGTATCTTGTCTAGATCCAGCTGCAGTACCAGCTGGTTCAGGTCCTTCTGTGGTCCTGTTTCAATGGTCAGACTCAGATCTTATCAGTCCATCAGCATCAAATGTCCAGGCTGGTTTAAGTTCTGGTTCTGGATCTGCATCGTGCTCTAGCGTTGGTTGTAGATCAGGTCCACTGTCTGCTCCTACCCCAGCGCTCACTTTCATGACACCCGCATCCTCTTCTTCCTTCTCCTCCTGCCCATCCATAACCATAGAGTTTGAATCTTCTCAGTCTCCCCTTGCATCCTCACCCTCTTCCCTTCCAGCCCCAGCGTTACTCCTTGACCCCCTCACTGCTCTGCACCAGCCCAACAAAGGTGGATCTTCCTCCGGCCACGCTTCCTCCCTCTCCCCCTCGCCTCGAGCCACCCAGTCCCCTCCGAAACAGACTCTCTTCTCCCCTTGCGTGGACGTCTTTGAACCAGGACCTCCCAGCTGGGAGGACGGGGAGGAGGAACCGGAGGAGGGCAATGACGACGAAGATGAGGACATGGGAGCTGACGAGAGCCAGTATAGACACCGGCGCCTTACCGGCGACTCTGGCATCGAGGTGTGCCGGTGTCGGGTGGAGGAGGAGGAGGAGGAGGAGGAGGAAGAGGAGGAAAGGAAGGAGGATGGCAAGAGAGGAGGAGGTGGGGATAACAAAGGAGGTGGAGACACTGATCTCCATGACAGCGTGGACTGCCCCGCCAGAGGTCAGACCACCACGGGGGAAGGACTCAGACCGTGTAACTCCACCTCCACCACGACACCAACGCCCGAGGATGGCGGCAAAGTTGTCATCGTCATGGAGACTGTGTGATTGGCGGAAGCCCGGGGGCGGAATCAAACCACTCGTCATCCCAGACACGGGATGAACAGGAAGTTAATGATAGGGGGTCGATCCGAGTTTTTTTTTTCTGTAACCCAGGGAGGTTTTGAACAGAGAAGATTGCGATAGTGGAGTCACGTTACTGAATGTAGCATCTTCAACATCCGTTTGTCAGACACGGCGTGAAGTGTCGGACGTTAGGAAGAGATTCAACATGGAAGCGTTAGCTCGTTACAACTGTGAGGTACTCAGATGTGGTTGGGAAGTATCTGCGTGGAGAGGTAAATACTGCACTACAGAACGGCTGTCAACCATTTGGGAAATGTCCAAAAAAAAAGTTAGGACAGCAAGCCGCTATTTTGTAACTTTGGAGAGTTGTTTGCCAGACAGGAAAGCTCTTATTTGAGGTGCATTGTGGGAAATGTGGGATCCAGTGTTTCGGGAGGTTGACCCATACTAGAAAGTAAAACCAGGGGCCCCTACTCAGCTTCAATTTTGACCATTATTGTTTAAATCTGTCCCCTAACTTTGAATAATACAAATATTTTGAGTTCTTCTTTCAACCTGCATTGTTTACATCCATA
The DNA here is from genome assembly GCF_004355925.1 of Anarrhichthys ocellatus. Taxonomy (NCBI): domain Eukaryota; kingdom Metazoa; phylum Chordata; class Actinopteri; order Perciformes; family Anarhichadidae; genus Anarrhichthys; species Anarrhichthys ocellatus. The sequence continues at coordinate 92,258 of NW_022280251.1, read as the reverse complement.
TTTACCAGCTAGACGTCTTTCGCAAGCACATTGCTACTTTTCTTGACCCGTTATCTATCACTAAATCATTTGTGAAATCAAGGTATGTTAAATAACTTTAAACCAGGACTTATAAGCTATAGTTTAGCCACGGGATAGATTTGAATGATAACATTAAAATGCTAGCTTGCACTGGCTACTTTGTGGTGGCTATGGCTAGCTAGCTAACAAGCTGCCCTTTTCTTAGTGGACGTGATTAGCTCCCAATCAGAAAATTTTCACTCCTCACTTCCGATAAGACAAGATACAGACGCAGCTAGATATCCACTAAGCTAATGTGGCGTTCAGGTCACGTGGGAGTTGGAGCTCACATCTACGTCAAAGTCGTAGTTGTAACCGGGAAACTCCAGAAATCCAACTTTGCACTTTATAAAGTACCAGAAAGAGAAAATATTGATGCTTCAACTAAAAAAACATTGTTAAAGGGAATTAAAGGCTAATTTATTGGATGTAATCCTGTTTGTCCAATTATAAAACAGTGTTGAGTTGTCCAATGACGTCATCATGGGAGTCTTTCCCGTCACGTCCGTCACCATCGGGTGCTTTGACAGAAATGATGTTTTTCTTTCTGGCGTCTGTCTGCCACCGCCAAGTAACAGACCTTACCTTTAAATAGTTGAACATTTAGCTCGTCTTGAGGGTGATGACGGAGGCTTTTGGAACCGTGCCGGGAACAAAGAGTGACTTGATGTGGGAGGATGATTCAGTCTGACTGACAGAAGGGACAAGACTGATTCACTCGTTAGAGGGGACTATCTGATGAAGACGTTCGGTGGGTAGCTTTATAAGAAGGGACTCGATCCTACGCGGAAGGTTTCAGGGTTTGGTTTTCTGTGCGTCAGCCTTTTCGGGGAAGAGAAAAAGCTTTTTGCATAAATAAGAATAAACAATGGGCACTTTTAGAGCGATAACAAAGCACCAAACAACAGACGGGAACACGTCATCGTTGCCCGTCTTTGTCTCTTTCTCTGAATTTTGAGGTCAGACACGACGCTCAGTCTAAACTCTGAAATATTCCCTTTCTTTGCTTCGTGCATCTCTGCGTTCATAGACACATCGTTCAGAACCCTCAATTCTGAATGGATTAAGTTCACATCGTCCTACAACTATTCACCAAACAAGTCGAACTTTTTTAGGGCCTTCAAATGCATTTAGGATTTATTCTTAGACAAACGTAAAGGTAGAGTATATTTAGTCAATTATAGTGTTTTTGTCCAATCACCTTAGAGTCTGATGAGTGAAGAGCAATATTATTAATCAGAAGCGTTGATAGAAAAGCAATGTTTTGTCATTGTTGAGTAAAACAACTGTTGTTTTAATTCAAAATATAACACACTGGCTTTTTTTACGCACCTTTGGTGGATGAAGATCTTTCTAAAAACCCTTCTGGACAAATTAGAAGTTTTCTTTGTCAACAACTTGCAGATGTGACATTTTTAGCCCAACAGCAGCAGTGTAATGATTGTAAAGGCTGAAACAACAAAACAAACAGTTTAACATTCACAGACATTCTGTTGTACTTTTATATGAAAAGTTTTTTAAAATTAATTCCATCAAAACGCTTCTCCAGAATCTAGTTTCCAGAATCTAGTAGCGGGATGAAAATAGAAGCAATGTTCATTTTGTCAACTAAGACTTTTGATCTAATAATTGATCGTAATTATTTTGCCTGCAAAGCTGAATTCTTAAATATTCGAACTGTGTTTTTCATCAGATAACGAGAAGATAAAATCTTTTGTTTTGACTAAAATGACAAAATGACTTGTTTTGGCTCGACTAGATTGAATATAAAGTATAATCTGATGAAAAAGGACATTTGACATATGTTGTGAAGTGGAGCTTCTGATGACGACCAAGACACGTCTGGTTTTGTACGGAACACTTTTACTGTCTGAAACTGCAGTATAACAACTGTTACAGTAAATAGAGCGCAATCTTGCACCCGACATGTATGTTTTTTCTTATCATCATCATTGTTGTCGTGAAGAAGCACGTATCATGCTACTTCCTGTCTCTTCACAGGAAAATCATTTGCGCTTTCATGCTTTTCCCAATAAAAGTAAACATGCAATCAAACAATTTACAACAACACAAGACTAAGACAAAGATTAAAAAAATAGCTGACAATATTTTTGGACTAAAAGTAATGATGAACATTAAAAAGCTGCCAAAATTAACATTGCATCGACGTTAGTTGGAGCTTTTTCTGTCACATTTTCTTAAACCTGCTGCCACAAAGTGCACTTTGTTTTGTTTTTCTTTCCGTAAGCCGCGTTAGAAAGTTTCACAAATAACGTGTTGTTCCTGAACTAGACGTTAGAGCGACTTGGAAAGAAGACACCAGACAGTTATCGTCCGACCGACACCAGATTGAACTGGAACTCGTCAGAATGTTTGTTTTAGAGAGTAAAGAGGGAAGTGTTCCCGATGTAGCTTCAGGTGAGACGAAGGTCTCGGTCTTCAATAACCTGGTCCGAGCTTCTCTACGATGAAGACTTTACAAGCCCATTATGGACTGAGCTACCCATACGGATGCCCATGAGGGACAAATCTTGCCGTTACCGTCTACAATGGCGGCAGCTGGATGTTTAAATCCTGACGTCTCCGTCGTCGGTTTGGAAAAAACCCAACGCGCACAAGATTGGATTCATACGTGGATGGATGGTAAATGATCCAGTCTCTTGTTTTTTAAAACAAAAACCTTTTGTGGCTAAATTCACAGATGTAGGAATCTGCCTTTGAGCGGATGTGGACCTCAAGCAGATTCTCCGAGTGTCGTCTTGTGATATTCGTCTCCGATCGAAAGGAGTTCGTAGAGACTCTGAAGGACTTCCTCGAGAACGCTCAAGGGTGATACTGAGCCGTTGATGTTGTGGTTGATGGTGTTCTTTCTTTTTGTTTTTGTTTACCTGAACTAATAAGGTTATATATCTCCATGGTTACTGAGTGCCATTTCTACTTGACAACTGTTACTACTTAGCGTTAGATGGAGCTGGTGTGGACTTTCAACCAGAGTGACTGTTGTCTCAAATCTGTCCCCGTCGTAGCTCAGGTTCCCAAAGAGGCTCTGCAGCTCTGAGATCAGCCTCAGCTTCAGTCTTCAGCCAACTGATGATGGCCTATCCCCCCCTCGTACACGAGGCTGATGTCAGGGCCGGCCTAATGTTTGGAAACGCCGTCTTTATCTCTTTTTCTGTTGGGCTGTTTTTTAAAATCGCGTCGGTGGACGAAAACCTTCAAAAATGAGTCCTCCCCACTAGAAGAGTTTCACACTGACTGGGTTCACATTCACAGGTCAGATTTGGTTTTAACTAAGAAGTTGATCAACCTCTACTAAAGCTTGGGACATCTAGCTTAAACCCAAAACAAGTCCAAACAACCTAGATTTGAATAGCCCCTGTCCAATCGCTTTAGACTTGAACAGACCTAGTCTAACTTACCCAGACTGGTACAGACCTGGTCCAACCGACCTAGACTGGATCAGATGACCAGGTCCAACCTACCCAGACTAGAATACTACTACCAACCGACCCAGAATGGAACAACAGACTAGGTCCAACCGACCCAAACTCGAATACTACTACCAACCGACCCAGAGTGGAACAACGGACTAGGTCCAACCGACCCGAACTAGAATACTACTACCAACCGACCCAGACTGGAACAACAGACTAGGTCCAACCGACCCAGACTGAAACAGATTCAGTACAACCGACCCAGACTGGAACAGAAGACCAGGTCCAACCGACCCAGACTGGAACAACAGACTAGGTCCAACCGACCCATAAATGTAGGTAAGGGGCGGAGCTGGTTCCTTTGAGGGTAAAATGCCCATTTTTAACTCTGAAACCCAACACGAGACAAAGTTCTCCACCTTAAACCTTGAGATCAGAGAAAAGGACCGGATTGACATGTGAACCCAGTCAAGGTTTTAGACAACTCTTGGATCTTGGCCTCATTAACTGTTCTCATTTAACCGTTTTGGGCTCTTTCACTTGTCCCATGAGGAGATTGGAAGCAGCTTCACCCGTGGTGTTTGACAAAACTTTTTAATTTACTAGAAATGTCCGTGTGCTCCTTCTATTTTTAGTCTAAAGAGCGTTTTTATCTCGTCATCTCTTCTCTGCTGTCCTTCCTGTTTGCATGAGGTTTCTGTCAGGAGGAGCGGAAGAAAGCCGAGAAGAGACTTTAAAATCCCTTAATGTTACGATAATAACGACGCTAATTATTAGTAATACTAAATTAATAGTGTGTGTGTGGATGTGTGTGGATGTGTGTGTGACCTAACTAAACCAGCCTGTTCTAAAAGTGTGTGACGATATACTGAATAAAAACTGTCAAATCTACCTACCACCTGACTGTCTCCGTTCATCCACTGATAATGAAAACACTGTCACCACACTGGAGATCAATCGATATTTATTGATTAAAAAACATTTGGGTTATAAAAAATATCACGTGAAGTCACACTAAATATTTACTTCTTGTTTTAAATGACGTTTAAAGCTCAGTTTAAACTCGGTTTGATTATATTCCACTGCGTGTCTTAGAATTAGTTAGCATAGTGTTAGCATGAAGCTACAAAAGGGTGAAGTTGAAACAGCGCAGCCACAAGCTAGCCTAGCGTTAGCTTCTTTACTGTTTTTAGAGATTTACAATGAGTCATGTTAGCCGCAGACGTTAGCGACGCTAATTAGCTCTTTACATCATCCATCTTCTTACTCTAAATGGAAAATATTTTATGGAACAAATTAAGCTAACTCCATGACAAATTTAGCTACGTATTTTACCTTTACTTTAAGGAATTCCTGAAATTTCCTGATTTTAGGATAATACCTGCAGCTCTCTATACTTGTAACATTATTTTAGTACCAGTGTAAATATTTTTAAATCATTTTAAAGTCGGAATTTTGGATTTTAATGTTATTTTTTTAATTTGAGCCAATAAAAGTTTTAGGTTTTCACAACTATCTGCCCCTCCCCCTTTCTTCACTTGGCCCCGCCCTCCCACCCCGCCCTCGGAGTAACGACGACCTTATAAGGTAACGGCTGCAGGACCACGCCCAGCCGCCCCTGCAGGTTGGGCGGGGGGGCCCTGTCCGGCTGCGTGAAGCTCATGCGCTGGAGCAGAGAGGACAGGAAGAGGAAGAGCTCCAGCCTGGCCAGCGATTCGCCGACGCAGACCCGAGGTCCCGCCCCGAACGGCAGGAAGCAGGAAGGGGAGAACCTCTGGCCCTGGTCGTCAAGGAAACGATCTGGAGAAGGCGGGAAAACCGGTGCTTTGTGGTGTGTTCAGGTGCAGTTTATTGGAGTTAGATATCTGAGGTGGTTTTGGTGGTGGTTTACCTGGGTTGAACAGGTCCGGTCTGTCCCAGTGTTGAGGGTCGTGGTGGATCGACCACATGTTGACCAAAACACGAGTCCCACGACGGACAGAGTGACCTCCAATACTACGACAGACATTTAATGTCACAACTCTTTGTTTTGTGTATAAAATGACAAATAGTCCAAAACCCAGATATTCACTTCTTATCCCCAATAAAATACCCTGAAGTATCTGAAGTACCTGCTGTCGGTCATGGCGGTGTGGGGGATCAGGACCGGGCTCACCGGGCGGATCCTCATGCCCTCGTTGATGACGCAGTCCAGGTACGGCAGCCGGCCGCGGTCCGATGTGCACACCGCCCGCTCGCTGCCCACCTGCTCGTCCAGCTCCTTCTGCACACGCTCCTGCACCTGGAGGGGGCGGGGCATAACAGCAACGATGATTGTTTATTATCAACAACAACACGGACGGGCATCGACAGTGATGGAGGAAGTATTCAGATCCTTTAATGAAGTAAAAGTACAACAACACTGTGAAATACTCTGCTACAGTAAATATACTAATATCACACTTTACAAATACTCTGTTACAGTAAAACTCTGTTACAGTAAAAATTACTAATATCACACAGTACAAATACTGTGTTACAGTAAAGATAGTAAAGATACTAATACCACAATACTACCACTACTAGTAGTAGTGTCATCATGCTCAGTGTATAACAGTTGTAGTAGTAGTAGTAGTAGTAGTAGTAGTAGTAGTATTAGCAGTAGTAGAATTAGCAGTAGTAGAATTAGCAGTAGTACCTCTGGGTGGTGCAGCAGGTAGACCAGGATCCACAGCAGCGTGGTGGACGTGGTCTCCACTCCGGCTCCGAACGCCTCGGCTGCCGTCATGAGGACGTGGTCGTCTGTGATCGTCTCGTCCTCAGACCCCGAGGACTTCACACCGCCGTCTGTCTTACCCTTGAGCAAGGCATCCAGAAGGTCACGGGGGTCACCGTCACTCAGCGAGGCCTGGATTCAGACCACAGAAGAGGGGCGGAGTTTCTTACTGGTAAACACACATCTACATTTATTGATAGAGTAGAGCTGCTCGGTCTGGAGGGACGAAGGACGAGGGACGTTACCTTGTGCTCCTCCAGTTTTCGTGACAGCAGTCGGTCTCTGACGATGATACAGTCCTTCAGTTTACTGAGACACTTGTTGGGAAAGACCTGAAGGACAAGGACAGACTGTATGTGTGTACTTCTGTCCTTATTAGGACCAAATGAGTTATAGACATCGAGAGTGAGGACATTTTAGAAAGTGAGGACATTGAAGAGTGAAGACATTGAAGAGAGAAGACATTGTATAAAATCCTGAACATTTTAGATTAATGTTCATATTAATCTCTTTAATCAGCACATGAATGCAGAATCTGGAGGAAACGGGAACATTTAGGAATCTAAGACGTTGTGGTTGCCGTTGGGTTCAGGTGAACGCACCTTCATCCAGGGGTAAATGTCCACCAGTCCTCCTCGGGCAATCGTCTGCACGATGCCGTCATTGTATCGCATCACTTCCTGCAGCTCGGCGTCACCGTGGCGATAGGTGGCGCTGAACACCAGCGTGCACACGACGTTGGTGACAGCCCGTGTCACCGCGGCAGACGGGTCGAAGCCGCGCCGCCCGCCGGACAACAGCTCGGCACACAGACTGTCCACCGAGGACAGAACTAGAGAGACATTTGTATTAAATATGATCAAATAATGGACGGCTGCTTCATTTAAAACAGATACATAGTTCATGTTGTTTAAGTATTTCTTTCATATTGAAATTGTACCTTTTTCTGGTCCATACCACTGTTTTTATTTTCTCTTGCTATGTTCATTTTTATACACCAATGCATACATTAACGAGTCCTTCCAAACATTAACGAGTCCTTCCAAACATTAACGAGTCTTTCCAAACATTAACGAGTCTTTCCAAATAATAACGAGTCCTTTCAAATATTAACGAGTCTTTCCAAACATTAACGAGTCCTTCCAAACATTAACGAGTCTTTCCAAATAATAACGAGTCCTTTCAAATATTAACGAGTCTTTCCAAATAATAACGAGTCCTTTCAAATATTAACGAGTCTTTCCAAATAATAACGAGTCCTTTCAAATATTAACGAGTCCTTTCAAATATTAACGAGTCTTTCCAAATATTAACGAGTTCTTCCAGACATTAACGAGTTCTTCCAGACATTAGCGAGTCCTTCCAAACATTAACCAGTCTTTCAAACATTAACGAGTCCTTCCAAACATTAACGAGTCTTTCAAACTTTAACGAGTCCTTCCAAACATTAACCAGTCTTTCAAACATTAACGAGTCCTTCCAAACATTAACGGGGTGGAGTACCGATGTCCTGCAGTCGGCTGCTTCCTTCTCCAAACAGAGTAAAGGAGTTGTGGACGAGGCGGCGGTGTAACTTCCAGAGAGGAGTGTAGTCTGAAAACGCGATGTCTTTACCTCCTCGGGTCAACAGGTCGGTGGTCACCTGCAGAAGAAAGGATGGACGGAAGAGGAAGAGATAGAGATGAAGATAAATGATGACATGTTTTTAAATAGTATCATGTAGTAGAACTTTACTCTCTCGCTCTCTCTGCATGTCTCACCATGCTCGGACGTCCAGCAAAGTCTCTCCCTCTCTGCTGTAGAACCTCTCTGGCGTGTTGATGGTTGTTTATCACCAAAGTGTAGTGAGGACCCAGGTAGAGAGCGAACAGAGACCCATACCTGGAACAAAAGATTAACGAGTCCTTCCAAAGATTAACGAGTCCTTTCAAAGATTAACGAGTCATTTTAAACATTAATGAGTCCTTCCCAAAGATTAACGAGTCCTTTTAAACATTAACGAGTCCTTGCAAATATTAACGAGTCTTTTCAAAGATTAACGAGTCCTTTTAAATATTAACGAGTCCTTCCAAAGATTAATGAATCCTTCTAAACATTAACGAGTCCTTCCAAAGATTAACAAATCCTTCTAAACATTAACGAGTCCTTCCAAAGATTAACAAGTCCTTCTAAATATTAACGAGTCCTTCCAAAGATTAACGAGTCCTTTCAAAGATTAACGAGTCCTTTTAAACATTAACGAGTCATTTTAAAGATTAACGAGTCCTTTCAAAGATTAACGAATCCTTCCAAAGATTAACGAATCCTTCTAAACATTAACGAGTCCTTTCAAAGATTAACGAGTCCTTTCAAAGATTAACGAGTCCTTTTAAAGATTAACGAGTCCTTTCAAAGATTAACGAGTCCTTCCAAAGATTAACGAATCCTTCTAAACATTAACGAGTCCTTCCAAAGATTAACGAGTTCTTCTAAACATTAACTAGTCTTTCCAGACATTAACGAGTGCTTCTAAAGTCCTTCCTTTAGAGTCCTTCTTCTTAACAATATAAACTAGTAAACTAATGATTTCTTCCACTCAACAATAAAGAATATTAACTAGTTAACATCAATAACTTCTTCCAATTATTATTGAACAATATTAACTAGTCTTACTAGTTAATAGTTTAATGAGTCTTTCCAAACGTTATTAAACGTTAAACACTGAACATGTTCTACTAAAAACATGGTCGTCGTCTGCAGGAAGCTTCCAGGACCACAAACCCTGGAGGAGGGTTCTGGTTCTGGTTCTGGTTCAGGTTCAGGACTCGGTGGTCTTACCTGCGGCCCAGCTGGGTGAAGAGGAGGTGAGGGGGGAGGCCTCCCCCCAACCAGGGGAGGCTGCCCAGGACGGGGAGCCTCGGCAGGCACGGGACGGAGCCCCGGGACGGAGGTCCAGAGGACGGAGGTCCAGTTCGGTTCAGGAAGAAGACCACCACGGCAACGATGAAGAAGATGAGGAGGAGGAAGGAGGGAGGGAGGGAGAGAGGGGAGATAATGGGAGGAAGAAAGGAGAGGAGACGAGCGAACATGGCTGTGATGATGAAATGGAGGAGAATGAAGAGGGAGACTGAGGAGTCCTGGTTTTAATCTTTATCTCACCATCGAGAAACCTTGGAGAGGTCAGAGGTCATGTGTGTGTGTGTGTGTGTGTGTGTGTGTTTATCCTGGTCCACAGACCTTGGTGTTATCAGGCTGCAGGTCAGAGGAGAGAGAGACGACGTCAGCATGTTTAGAACGTCCTTACGTTTAAAATCAGTCTGTAGTTTAACTGAAGGAGAAGAAGAAGAAAAAGGAAGAAGTATAAAGTACAAGTACCACCTCATAACTGCTCTGAAGTACAACACTTGAGTAAATGTACTTCGTTACTTTCCATCATTGCATTTTAACATCAGCTTGTTTTGTTCACTTCACTGCCCTCTGCAGGGGGAGAGCTGCATTGTGGGTAATGTAGGCGCCAGGATTTTAACAGGAAAGAAGAATGTGTTGAATAGAAAATAGAGGATATCTTGTGTGTGTGTGTGTTCTTTGTACCAGGAGGTGGCACAGCGCCATGGCAACAGTCTCTCCTCCCTCGCCCCCGCACATCCTTCCATCCTCCTTTTCTAACAGTCTGTTCATGAGAGAGAGAGAGAGAGAGTGAGGGTCTCTTCATCCTTTTCTTCTTCATCTTCGTCTTCGTCGTTGTCCGATTGGTCACATGGTTATTTGTTGGGTGCAAACACAAACGTTGGAGACTTCACGAGGACGTTATAAACAGTCGTAGAGCGGTGGAAGCTTGAAGCTGCAGTTCCTCTCTTGGCCACTAGATGCTGCTCTGGAAGTGACTTCAGATTAAAGCTTCACTTTAATGTCAGAGTGTGTCACAAATACCAGGATATATATATATATATATATATATATATATATATATATATATATATATTATTTACTATTCTTTATGTGATGTTGTCGCTATCATTTTATTTTACTACATTTTTTTATTTTATTAAATTATCGTATTTATTTTACTGAATTATTGTATTTATTCATTTTAATTTACTAAATTATTTTTATTCATTTATTTATTTTACTTATTTATTTGTTTAATCGAGTGACGAGCTTGCTGCTGAGCTTCTATTTCCTGACTTCATCTTTTACATAACGCCCTGAATCTGCTCCCGTCTCCATGGCGACAGCATGAGTGTCACATGTGTGTCACGTGATAGGTGGCGGTCTCCAGACGAGGACAGACGGTCAGTGAGACAGAGACGGACCCGTCTGTCTCTCATCAGAAGGTCCTCTGGTTATAAATAATCTGTGATGACGACTGAGATGTTAAAAACAGGTTTCTGCTCATCATCAAATAGATTTGATTTGTTGTTGATTTCCTTTCTGACGGTTTCTTCTTCGTCCTCTCTCACTGTGCCAAAATAAAATGCTAATTTTTATGTGATTTAAAGGGCCAGCGCTTTCATTGAAGTTTAATCACCTGAACACGTTCGTGACGTCGCCCACTGGTTTGTTACCGACGTTGTAAAGCCCAGAGTTAGAGTCTTGGTTTTTGGCCATCGCCAACTGGATTTTCGGCCATCGCCATCTTGGTTCTTTTCTTGGCCGTCACCATCTTGGTTTTCTGGCCGTCATCATTTTTTTTTTTCCGCCCTCGCCATGTTACCAAGGGGGGGGGGGGGGGGGGCGACTCCACTGGTTGTATAGAAGTCTATGAGAAAATGACTCTACTTCTCTCTTGATTTATTACCTCAGTAAACATTGTAAACATGAGTTTATGGTCTCAATCTCTAGTTTCAAGTCTTCAATACAGCATGATGTTCATTTAGTACATTATGGTCCATTTAGAGTCAAACAGACCATAAAGCAGGGGATGCTTTAGGGGTGGGGCTACATGCTGATTGACAGGTTTCTACCAGTCCAAATATGGTCACTTCCTGTTCACTGGCTGCAAAATAAACCAAGATGGCGACGGCCAAAACACAGAACTCAAACCTTCAAAACGTCCACAAATCAACAAGTGAAGTCACGACAACTTCGTCCACTTTCATGTCCTACGTCACCTGAAGGCCACCTTAGTTCTCTGACACTCATGTAAAACCATGCTGTCTGTTATTATGATTGTTATGGTTATGATGGTTATGATGGTTGTGATGGTTATTATGGTATGGATGTGAAACCAAAGCATCACCAACCTGAACTCCAACAGGTGAGGAGAGACACTAATGCATAAACAACCTTCAGATGATGAAACTGGGATCCTCTTTCTTTATTATTTCTTCCTCAATAACAACAAAGCCTCTTCATCATCCTCCTCATCCTCCTCTGCTGCAGCCCCGCGTGAACCCTCCGGTTGCATAATCTCTCTCGTGTCGCTCCGCTGCCGCAGTGAAGGGAAACCCAAAAAAAAGAAATCTCGTTACGTGTGCTCTCCCGCCTGTCCTTTTATGGTGCGGGGATACCCGTCGTCACCACCGGAAGTGGCCCATGTTTGGGCAGCTACGAAGCGGCGCTGCGGGAGGGAATCCCTCGCGCACGGCACCGACCAATGAGACCGTTAACGGGAGTTACCTAGGAGACGGAGGGTATAAAAACCGGAGAGCGCGAGGAAGCACCAAGCATCTCTCTGCACTAACGGGACTAACCGGAGCACACCGGGAGATAACGGGATTAATAACGGGAGTCCCCGACATTCGACTGATCAATCGAGTTCATCCAGCTCATCATTTTATAAACCGTCATGCTTCTGGAGCGCGAGGACAGCTGCTTCATGTCGGAGTTTGAGGACGCGTGCAGCGCGTGGGTGGACAGCGTGGGCTCGAGCCCCATCAGCGACGGAGCTGAGTCCGACGTGGGGTCACCTTTCTGCCAAGGTGTGTGCGTGTAATCAATCACAAATCGATATTTGATATTTATTCATGATGTGCATGTTTTTGTGCATAATGAGCTGCAGGTGTGAGGTTATACCTTCACACCTGCAAACAGTAACAGGTGGTTATTGATCAGCTGTTTTGCATATCGATCACAGTGATTATGCAACATTAATAACACCTTCTTCTTCTCTCCTTCAGTTTTCTCTCCGGGAACCGACGCCTCGGACTCTGATTTCTTCTCCGACTTCAGTGACTGCTCGTCGGACACACTCTCTCCATCTCTCGGCTACACCGGCAGCTTCTTCTCAGAGCCGGAGCCGGTGGTGAAGGCAGCACCGGCGGCAGCAGCGGAGCTGAGCAGCACCGCGGACGCGATCCTCAACATGATCACAGAGATCGTGGGGATCTGCACCGAGATGGAGCACGAGGACACATCCTCCTCTTCTCCCGCGCTCTGCGCTCCACCTGCGGATCTCAGCTCAGAGTCGAGCACCCCCCCTCCTCTTCCTCTTCCTCCCACGGTGGTGGTTTCACACCCGGTGGTTGTTAAAAGCGAGTTCGTGAGCTCCAGCTGCAGCAGCGGGTGCGCACACTCTTCGATGCCCGGGAATGATGCTTCGTACCCGTGCACCGCTGACTCTCTCCTCCCGCTCTCCGCTCTGGAGCAGCAACAGGTGGACGTGTCCGCTTTCCTCGACTCCCTGCTGAGCTCTGAGGCCGGCCAGGGCGACCTGAAGCCCGGCTGCGAGGTGAAGCAGGAGCCGCTGGGTCTGGAGGACTGGTTGAAGAGCCTGATGGTGCCGGTTACCGGGGGAGATTCCGGTAGCTACGTCATCGGCAGACCGGTGGTCAAGACGGAGCTCGAGCAGAGTTTCTCCCCCCCCCCTCTCCCCTCCACCCTGGACGTTCATCTCCTCTCCTCCCTCCTGCAGGGCGCGTTCCCGATAGTAAACATCGGCGGCGCGCACGCCGCGTGCGCCCCCAAGCTGTCGCGCGGCGGCAGGAGAGCTCCCGCCAAGAAGAACGGACTGAAAGAGAAACCCTACCCTTGCTCCGTGCAGGGGTGCGAGCGCCGCTTCTCGCGCTCGGACGAGCTGAACAGGCACGTGCGCATCCACACGGGACAGAAGCCCTTCCAGTGCACCATCTGCGCGCGCAGCTTCAGCCGCAGCGACCACCTGACCACGCACACGCGCACGCACACCGGGGAGAAGCCCTTCTCCTGCGACGTGTGCGGCAAGCGCTTCGCACGCAGCGACGAGAGGAAGAGGCACGGGCGCGTGCACGTCAAGCAGCAGCTGCGGGCGCAGATGATGGCCGCCTACTCCCTGGCCCTGAACGCGCCCGGCGTCTGAGCGCGCGCTCCCGTTGTTCCGATTTGGCTGCTGCAGGAGCGAAGTTCACGCTTCCGGATTTTGAACCGTCGACCGGTGACGCGTCAGAGAGAGACGTTTCCATGTGACGTCACACTGAGCAGGTGTTTAGACAGGTGACCTGGCCCACTCTCACGGCGCATGCGCGAGATGACAGTCCCGCTCGCAGGAGGGTGATGGTGGATTTAAAGAGTTCAGGTCTGAGTGTTCCGGTCTGATCCAGGACCAGCCGGTCCGCCTCCGGACCCCCATGGTGCACGAGACGCTCCTGGTGGTGGACTCTCTCTTAAAGGAGCTTTGTAAAAAACATACACTTTTTGGACTTTCGTTTCCTGCATGAGGACGTGAAGAACGTGAATGTGTGACGTCAGAATGTCGTGATGTTGCTGTTTTTTAATTCTATGAATATTTAATGACATATCTCTATTTTTATATCTATCTCTAGTGGTCTACCTCTTTGTGTCGCGCTGTTTTACAATACGAGAGAGAGAGATTGTATTTATGTATATATTTATAAGAGATAAAGAAGATTTATACGGAGGATCAACATGAAAACACGATGTCACTTTTCTACACCTCTGGTGCACTGATGCATTGTGGGAGGTTGTGTTCCCTTGTTATTTTGCATGGAGGATGCTGCTGTCAATAAAACAAATCTTCATCTTCATCTTCTTCACGCTCCTGACATTTTATAACAGGCTGCTGTTGCTGGGCAACAGACGTTGAAGGTTGCGTTGCCGTGGCAACAGCAACTTGGGAGTTTTCAAACCGGACATACAGGAAAGGCTTTTCAACATCCCATAATATATCTATAGATATATCTATATAGATATATCTATATATTTGTATATATAGATATATATATATAGATATATCTATATATATATATATATCTATATAGATATATAGATATATTATATATTTATATATATAGATATATTATATATTTATATATATAGATATATATATATAGCATCATCAGTAATCTGCTCACTGTAGTTTGTATTTTTTATCACACACTCACACTCACGCCTGTGGTCTAGTGCCCCCTAGTGGTCACCAGTCAGTACTACATCTCATGAGTGGTGGAATGTCACTAAAGTATTGTACTAAGTACAGTGTTGATGTACTTGTACTTTACTTGAATAACCAGCCAATAGACTATAAATAAATGTAACATACTGCAGATATTAAAGCAGATATTAAAACACATTTTACTGTACTTTACACTTTAAACATATTTAGCTGATAATACTTCTTCCATCAGATTAGTTAACAAGTAACTTTTATTCTATTCATCTTTTTGTCATTACTATTTATTATTATGATTATGATTATTATAATAATTATATATAAATATATATAACTAATTATATAGTATATAACAATAATAATATTATATAATTAGTTATATATATTTATATATTATTACTATCATTACCATTATTATTATTAAAAAGGAAGGAAAAAGTACTACAATATTGTGTAAATAATTTTGCTCAATTAAAAGAAAAGTTTAACATTTTTTTACTCAAGTAGAAATAAGATTACTTGTGTAAAATGTACTCCGAGTACACATTACTGTTACACATTAGTAAAAAGGTGTGTGTGTATACACATATACGTATATATATATACATATACACACATATATATACACTTATACATACACATATACATACACACACACACACACACACACACATATATATATATATACACGTATATATATATACACACACCTTTTTAAAGTAGAGGTACAAGAAGTAACTTTAAATGTAGTGAAGTTATACTTTAGATGAAAACTACTACAAGACAAGTACAATTACAGATGATCAAAAATGTAAGTTATGAACCAACATGCAGGTATTTTATCTATAAAACACAGGAAGTTATCAGGACTTAGTAAGTACAAGGACACAGTACTTACTAAGTACAAGTACATTACTCAAGCACTATACTGCAGCACAATACTGAGGTACTTGAACTTTCCATTTTCTGCTACTTTAAATTTTTTACTTTATTTATTGTTCAATAATAAAAACATACATTATTATTCTGCACAATGAGTACTTTTACTTTTGTTAATTTCAGTATATTTGATGTACTTTTACTGCAGTAAAACACAGATTACAGTACTTTTTACTTCACAGTATTTCTACTTCTGAATAGATGAATCTAAGCCCCGCCCTCTTCTGCTCCGCCATCACATCACAACTGGCACGTCACGCGGCTTTTTACGTCACCGGCTGCACGCCGCGAGGAGGGGGCGCGTGGGGCGGCGGTTGGATCTCCTTCACACACACACACACACACGAGGCAACGGCTGCACGCGACAGTCCAGTTCAGAATCGAGCGAACTGATCGATCCGCGCGAGGACGGAATGAGCTTCTTCAGCGGGAAAATAAAAACGGCTGAAACTGACCAACTGACGCAGCGTCACGTGCACGTGCACAGGTGAGAGTTGAGTTATTTACCCGGTAAAATCATGACGTATTAACCGTCTGAACGGCTTGTTAAACTATCCTATATTATTTTAATTTGTTTAAATGTGATTCAAGCTACAATAAGTACCGATTCTGCTCTTTAAGGTGGTTTAATGTTTGATTTAAAAACACTAAATTATCACAGAAATAATGTGTTACATTTAAATGTGGTCAGACTCTGGTGGTCAATTAAACTCAATTATTTACTAAACTGAAGACATTTTTATCTCACTTTTAAATCACAAATTAAAGGAGGAAGAAAATATTTGCTATATTATATGTAATAATATAATATATATATTATTACATATAATATATATATATATATTATATTACATCTCATAACATATATATTATAATATAAGATATATATTATATGATACGTAGTAAAGTAGATAAATTAAAATCATGATGACTAAAAAGCCTCGATCATTAAATTAAATTGTTCAGTAACCATGTGTAGCATTACTATAATAGCACAGCTCATTCAGCGGCTGGCTAGTTAGCTAGCTAACGTTAGCTTGCTAAATCCATGCTAACGTTACGGTAACGGAGACTACAGGGAGGAGAGCGCAGACGGCTGCTCAGGAGGCGTTAGGGTTAGCTAGGGTTAGCTTGGGTTAGCGCCGGCTAAATTCAAGTAGCTACAGTCCGTCTCCGATAGCTTGGCGTCCGCTCTCCTCCTGGCAGAGTGGTCTCTGAGTGAGGCAGAGGGACCGCGGGTGTTTAAATCTTGTCTCATTCTTAGTCTGATTAAACAGCAAATCCACCATATCGCTATTTTAGCTACGTTAGCTCTGGTGTTTGTTGATGCTACATCGAGGCGTTTGGTCACTAGTGTGAGGATACCCGACCCGAAACCAGGGTTTTAGTTCGGCCTACTTGACACAGTGCTTCAAGATCTCTTTTGTGGAAATAGCGTGTGAAAATAAATAAAATATGGACTTATATATAATATGCAGTAGAGCCAACCTGATCGCATTAAAGCGTATAAAAAGCACAACATCTAAAGGAAAGTCTGCGTGTCATGATAACACTTTATTTAATTTCACGACGTTTGATGTCTCGCCGTCTGGTTTAGGCAACAAAACCACTTGGTCAGGTTGAGGAAGAACATAAGCTGGGCTTAAAATAAGTACGAAATCTAGAGAAAATATTACTTAAGTACGGAAAACACGTCACAAACATCACTAGCGTAACTTAAAGCTAACTCAACAACACTTTAGGACACGTACAGTCAGTTTTCTGGTTATCTACATGGCATAAAAAATGATGCGTAAAAAGGAATAACGGCACTCTTATTGCTCGCTAAATGACGTACAAATTGTCGTATCTTTTATACACCACTCACTGAAACCAGGCTGCTAGCGTAGCTTAGCATAAAGACTGGAAACTGGTGGAAACATCTAGCATGGCTCCGTCTGAATGGGACAAAAATCTGCCTACAAGCAGCTCTAAATCTCTCTGGTTAGCATGTTATTTTTGTGAGCTATGTGCCGGATTTTGTCTTCCTTTGGACCGAGCTAAGCTAAGCGGCTACTGGTGGTAAACAAAGGACGCCAATGTGTTTGTTTCTAGTTCAAAAGTAGCTCCAGAAAACAGTGAAGTTAGTGTTCAACAGAATCCACGAGATAAACAGAGAGAGACCACACCCTCACATTTCTTTCTTCCTGCTCATCCATCCATCTTTAAATTCCTCTCACACACACACACACACACCATCATCATCGTGCATTTTCATATTTATATCCTGTGTCACACACACACACATGCAGTCAGTGGGGTGGAAGATGCATGCTTCACTTAGCGATTAGCCTCACACACACACACACACACGCCCTACAAATGTCAATCCAACAGGCGTGTCTGTGTGTGTGAGATATTCAAACATGTCTCGACACAACTGGCTCATCCAGGAAGTGTGACGAGTCAAAAACACACATTTTGCTGTTTTTAATCTACAGATTTCTCCCTCATTAAATCTTTATACCCCAAAATCAAATGTGTAGCACGCACACACACACACACACACACACACTGACCCAGATTTTATTCCTTCAGCACACACACACACACACACACACACACACACACACACACACTTCTAGTAACCCCAGTTACTTTCTCTTCTGCAGCGTTTCCATTGTTCCTGTTTTATCTTCCAGGTCTTGGAACATGTCTTCCTCCTCCTCCTCTTCCTCGGAGTTGCCCTACTTCTGCCCTCGCTGTGGCGACGGGTTCCGTTTCTCGTCCGTGCCTGAGCTCCGGGCTCACCTGGTCAGCCGACACACCTACGAGACGCTGCTGGTGCTGTCGCAGGTAATTCAGTCGATCAGGAAGTGGTGAGAAAAAATGTCCAAAGTGACGTCTGAAACACAAAGATATTCACTTTACCGCCATAACAAGCAAAGAAAAGCATCAACTCATCACATTTGAGGAGCTGGAATCAGAGATTTTTAAGTATTTCTTTGCTGTTTTAGAAGCTGCTCTGACTTCATCTCACGTTTCAGACTCGGGTCAGAAGCTCCAGATCCGGTGCTCTGCTCCCACTGCCCGGCCGAGCCGTACCCCAAATACAGAGCTCCTCTCTGGGCGTGGAGGCCCACAGCCTCCCCCTCCCTCTGGCCTGCCTGGATCTGGCCTCGTCGGCGGCCTCCGTCCAGCTGCTCAGGGAGATGTTCGGCTCTCCCGCGGGACGTCCCGAGGAGGACCCCTGCACCGCTCTGGAGCTGTTCCCTGGGTCGGGGCTCTCGGTCCGGGTCGGGCTGGAGGAGAGGCTGGGTCTGGGCCTGGATCTCAAAATCGCCCGGACGTTCGCGGAGGTGGAGGAGAGGGTGAACCGCCGCGTGGGTCGACTGAAGGCGGAGCTACAGAGGAGGGAGGCGGAGCTAGAGCGGGAGAGGCGTGGCGGCGAGCGACTGAAGAGCGAGAAGCAGGAAGTGGAGGAGAGGGCGACGCACCTGTCCAGACAGGTGAGGGTGACTTTAAACGTGGAGATATAAGAGATAAAGAAAGGTTTTAAACAGGGTTTGGTTGTTCTTATCTTCCAGGTCTCTGCTGCCACGGAGATGATGGAGCGACTCAAGAAAGATCTGGAAGGAAAAGACAGAGAGCTGAGTGAACGACAGCAGTCAGTGACTCTTTACATCTTCTGTGAATCCGCAGCAGTTAATTTGATTTGCAGCCATACAGACACACAAGAGAAACTAAACTAAACTCATCAAAACCATCTAGAGCTCCATCGATCACCAGCTCTACATAGTTATGCATCGCTCACAATAAAAAGCAATCCGGTGGTAGGTGTGTGTGTACATCCACGTGTTCACTGCAAACAGGAGCTGCCAATACATCATTCAGCTTGTTTTTAGTGGTGACAGTTTGCCTAAAATGTAAATAAATATAGGCAAAACCAAACAAGTGGTAGCCCACAGCATGTATCACTGGATCCATACTGTACTTCCTGTTTACATCCCTCACAACATTACAGGAACAGAAGTACTGAATGATATCTTTTATGTGATACGTTATGCAGCATGAAGACAGAAACAACACGATGCAGACTGAGGACACGTCATGTTCATTCTCATCACTGGAGACACACACACACACACACACACACACAGCTGCTGTTTGCTGTGATGATAAATGGAAGATGGCAGCAGCCCTGAGGGTGGGTGGGTGGGTGGGTGGGTGTGTGTGTGTGTGTGTGGGTGTGTGTGTGTGTGTGTGGTCAGTCACACGGTGTGTGTGGCTTCACGTTACATCTACATATTGTTGTTTTTAGCTAGCCGTCCTCTCTCTTCTGCTCTCCTCCCGCTAAAGTAAAACTAAAATGTGTTCAGAGAATTATTACGCCTCCACATAAGCTCCGCCCACAAAAGTACGTCATCATGTTCACCAATAGAAATGGGGTCTACACGTGTGTGTGTTTTAGGGAGATGGTGGGCATCGAGTGTTTCCTGAGAGAGACGGCAGAGAAAGAGGCCGAGGCTAAATCCAGACTGCAGGTGACCTCCAAAGATCTTCTATTGTCTTCTATTGTCGTCACACACCATCATATATCTCAGAGCAGTGAACTGAATGTGTTTTATTAATTCATCAGGTGTTCATAGAGACGTTGTTGGAACGAGCCGACCGTGCAGAGAGACAGTTACTGCTGCTCGGCTCACACACACATCACCACCACCACCGCTACACACACACCGACCCGTACGAGGGATACGCACCTGCACCGGGCCGAGGGGGGCGGAGCCTGGACGGCAGCACCGACGACGTTATCACCGACAAGATGCAGGGAACCATCGGCAACCGGGTGAGAAAAACAAAAAACAATAATTAAAGTAGATGCTCTTCCTGCTTCCTCCAACATCTCCTTCTTCTTCTTCGTCCTCCAGAGGAGTTACAGTGTCTCCGGCTCCTACCGGCTGGGAGAGCAGCTGTACAGCCACCATCACCACAGGTACCTGAACGCATCGCCTCAGGTACCTGAACGCATCGCCTCAGGTACCTGAACGCATCGCCTCAGGTACCTGAACGCATCGCCTCAGGTACCTGAACGCATCGCCTCAGCTACCTGAACGCATCGCCTCAGCTACCTGAACGCATCGCCTCAGGTACCTGAACGCATCGCCACAGGTACCTGAACGCATCGCCTCAGCTACCTGAACGCATCGCCTCAGCTACCTGAACGCATCGCCTCAGCTACCTGAACGCATCGCCTCAGGTCTGCTGAGTGATGTAACAACACAGTAACTGAACCATGTCCTCTCTCTCTGTCTCCCAGTGGACTGACTGGTCGTATGCGGACCTGGTCTCTAGGTTCAGGTGGGTGGGACGGCGAGGGGGGGCCAGTCCACCTCCATCAAGACCTCTACGATCCACCACCCTGGACCAGACGGGACCGAGAGAGACCGTGGTACGTAAAAGATCCACAGACCTGAATATTTAAGCTTATTTAGACAGAAACATCTCGACTATTATTGGATGGATGGTGATGAAAATGTGCTTCATTCCTCATTCTTCTCTTCCTGTGTTTCCAGGGTCGAGGATGGAGGATGTGGGAGAACGTGGAGCAAAAGAAACCGTCGGCACTACAGCACTGAAGAAGAGGAGGAGGAAGATGAAGAAGAGGAGGTGGAGGAAGAGGAGGAGGGATTCTGGAGCAGCGCTGAGTTGGGGAGGCTGGTCTTCGCCAGGACGCACACACCTGCTTCAGGTGAACTGCATCTCCGTGTAACTTTGTTTGCAATCACTTCCTGTGGCTCCTTCACAATAAAAGCCCAGATATTTTTTCCTCTGCAGAAGCCCCCCCCTCCTCCTCCTCCCGCCGCTCCACCCCCTCCCGTCGTCACGGCGACAGACAGCTGGAGGCGGAGTCCCTGAGGCTGAGGGCGGGGCTCTTCTGCGTGCTTCCTTATTTGGACGTGCGCTCGTTGCTGCTCGCCGCTGAGGTCTGCTCAGATTGGAGGTTCGTCGCCAGGCACCCGGCGGTTTGGACACACCTCCGTCTGGAGAACGCCAGAGTGTCCGCCGAGGTAGAGGAGCATCATCATCATCATTATATTTAAACACTAAATTCATTTAAATCAAGACATTATGATTCGTTATGAGTCACATGAGGCACAGAAATAAGTGCGTTGGTTGGGGACTATTTTCAGCGGCGGATGGATCCACATTCAGTGTGTTTCTCTGTGTGTGTGTGTGTGTGTGTGTGTGTGTGTGTGTGTGTGTGTGTGTAGTTCCTCACCACTCTGTCTCAGTGGTGCACTCAGACTCAGTCTGTGGTTCTGAACAACCTGAAGCCTCGAAGCAGACGAGCCGACGAGATGCGAGAGGATTACCACAAGAACACACGGTAACACAGAGCAGACAAACAGGACACTGAGGTGTGACAGCCTGAGAGGGAAAGTGCATTGTGGGTATTGTAGTTGACCTGCCTGTGTGTTTCCCGTCTCAGCGGCAGTGTGGAGCCGGGGGTGGAGTCCCTGCTGCGCTCAGCAGGGGGCAGTCTGCTCCACCTGTCTGTCTCTCAGTGTCCTCACATCCTCACTGACAGGACGCTGTGGCTCGCCAGCTGCTACAGCAGGAGCCTCCAGATCCTCACCTACAGGTGACTGTTGACCTGACTGTTACATGTCTGTTTATGTTTACCTGTCTGTTTACCTGTCTGTCTCTCTACCTGTCTGCTCCTGCAGGAGTTCATCCGATCCTCTCGGTCACGAGGTTCTCTGGGCCCTGGGTGCAGGCTGCAGGAACATCAGCAGCCTGCAGGTGGCTCCGGCTCACCCCTGGTGAGTAAACACAGACTAAAATATTCAATTATATTACTTTTAAACTCATCCATCATTTCATTACTTCTCTCTTTCAGTCAACAACCCACTCGTTTTGGAAACCGTTGCCTGCAGACGATTGGTCGATGCTGGCCACACCTCCACTCTCTCAGTGTGGGCGGGGCCGGCTGTGGGACTCAGGGATTGGCTGCTTTGGGTGAGCATGTTTTTTGGACGTTTTGGTGCAACGACCTTTGTAATAAAAACATAACTGGACGTTGCCAAACCTAAATAGTAAACAAATGTGTTTTTGATTCTTGGTTGTGTGTTTGCAGTGCATACCTGTGCTCACCTGCAGGTGTTGGAGTTGGAGCGTGTTGCCGACCTCGGCCTGCAGGCGGCGACAGAGCTGTGTAAAGCAGGACTGAAAAGTCTGGAGACGCTGATCCTGACTCACACACCTGTCAGCGGTCAGGCCATCCTCCACTTCCACAGTGAGACACTTACTGTTATTGTTATTAATATTAGTTAGTTATATAAGTTATACAACTTAAATGATGTATCAATGTGTCTCTGCAGGTATGTGTGGTAACATCAGATCTATAATGGTCGAGGTCGCTGTGTCGGATTACTTTGAAGAGCCGGACACTCAGGAAGCTCAACATCTGTTTGGAGAAATCCTCAACACACTAAAGGTGAGAGAGACAAGTTAAATCCTGCTCTCTGATTGGCTGATTAAAACCACAACACCATCACTTTCTCATTCCCGACAAAGCAACAACGTCACTCTCTCGTTGGCTACAAAGCAACAACGTCACTCTCTCGTTGGCTACAAAGCAACAACGTCACTCTCTAGTTGGCTACAAAGCAACAATGTCACTCTCTCATTGGCTACAAAGCAACAACGTCACTCTCTAGTTGGCTACAAAGCAACAACGTCACTCTCTAGTTGGCTACAAAGCAACAACGTCACTCTCTCGTTGGCTACAAAGCAACAACGTCACTCTCTCGTTGGCTACAAAGCAACAACGTCACTCTCTCATTGGCTACAAAGTAAGGAGACTCAGACTACCATTACGTTTTATTACGACTGGTTTACTGACGGTGTGTTTTTGTTCCTCAGGTTCTCCAGAAACGTCCCGGACTGAGTGACGTCCTGCAGGTCAAAGCTGAAGGACTCAGCTGACCTCAGCACACACACACACACACACACACACACACACACACACACACACACACAAACCTTTTAAGGTGGAAGTGTAAAGTTAAAAGGAAAACTCCAACACACTACAGGAAAACCAAAACCTTCTCTAAACACTTTACACAAACTTTATCTCACCTAAATGTGTCACAAACTCTTTTTCTACCAGTTAAGTCTTTTTTTTATAATGAACATTCTATAATGTCAAAACTCCTTTGTTTTTGACAATACTGTAAGAAAAACCTTGATTATTATTGGTCTATTTTTGACAGAACCTGAACCTCAGCAAAGCCTTTATTCTCCCGAACAAATCCACTTTAACCCTAAAGCTCTTTCCTTGTTGATAAAGTTACAGCTTTACTCCCCTTAAAACAAAAGAAAATATTATTCCTCCTTTACTTTTATTTATCTTCTCTTCAGGCTTTAAGAAGAGAACAATGTTAAAATCCTCATTCTACCTTAAAAACGTACTTCTTTTAGTCGTAGAAAACCTTTATTATTACCTTGACATTCAATTAACACTAAAAACAAGCACAAGCACACAGACGCACGAATATATTTGCACATTGACTCACACACCAAAGACACCAATCAATCAATCAAAGACACCAATCAATCAATCAATCAACCAACCAACCAACCAACCAACCAACCAACCAACCAACCAACCAACCAGATGTGTTGGGAGTTGTTGATGAAAGAATAAATCCATCATGTGTCTTTCAACATCTTTATGACTCTTAAAGGTGCTACATGTTTCATTTTAACATCAATAAATCATTTTCTCCTCAGTTTTTACTTTTGTGTGATTAATAAACCACCTACTGTTATTACAGACACCTGAACTCACCACAGACTGTCCTACTGTTATTAGACACCTGAACTCACCACAGACTGTCCTACTGTTATTACAGACACCTGAACTCACCACAGACTGTCCTACTGTTATTACAGACACATGAACTCACCACAGACTGTCCTACTGTTATTACAGACACCTGAACTAACCACAGACTGTCCTACTGTTATTACAGACACCTGAACTAACCACAGACTGCCCTACTGTTATTACAGACACCTGAACTCACCACAGACTGTCCTACTGTTATTACAGACACATGAACTCACCACAGACTGTCCTACTGTTATTAGACACCTGAACTAACCAGACTGTCCTACTGTTATTACAGACACCTGAACTCACCACAGACTGTCCTACTGTTATTACAGACACCTGAACTCACCACAGACT
>NW_022280251.1:67220-67427 GCF_004355925.1 Anarrhichthys ocellatus | reverse complement strand
TGAACTCACCACAGACTGTCCTACTGTTATTACAGACACATGAACTCACTACAGACTGTCCTACTGTTATTACAGACACATGAACTCACTACAGACTGTCCTACTGTTATTACAGACACATGAACTCACTACAGACTGTCCTACTGTTATTACAGACACCTGAACTCACCACAGACTGTCCTACTGTTATTACAGACACATGAACTC
>NW_022280251.1:60913-67210 GCF_004355925.1 Anarrhichthys ocellatus | reverse complement strand
ACCACAGACTGTCCTACTGTTATTACAGACACCTGAACTAACCACAGGGTCTTATCGGGGCTGAAACCTTGAAGAAGTCGGAGAATGGTGTGTGTGTGTGTGGGTGTGTGCGTGTGTGTGTGTGATAAAACAGAGATAAACAGGACGGGGGGGGGGGGTCAGGTGTGAAGGTGTGTGTGCAGCAGTGGGAGTGAACCAACAGACGACCTTTAACCCCAACGAGAGAGAATGTGATGACAGCGAAGTCTTGTTTTAACTGAGGAGCTAAAGGGAAAGAGTGTGTGTGTGTATGTTGTTTTTTAATATATATGTGTGTGTGTGTGTGTGTGTGTGGTTACCACGGTTCCCCTCACACGGATGAAGCTGCTTCGCCTCCTGCTGCTGGCGGCCATGTTGGCTCTGCTCCTCTTCATCAGCTCCTTGTGGCTCCGTGAGTTTCCTCCGTCGCTGTCGGCCATGTTGGATCCACGCCTCTCTCTGATTGGCTGAGTCAGCTGCTCTGAAGCTTTTATTATATAGAGTACATTTACTCAAGTACTTGAGAAGTAGTAAGTCATGAGGTACTTGTACTTTTTGTTTTCTGCTACTTCATACTCGTACTGTGACCTGATAAACAAGTTATTAAGTTTACTTCTTAATCGTTTCATTTATTTCCTCACCGGTACTTTTACTTTAAGTACTTTGAGTACATTCAGCTGATAATACTGAAGTACATTTTACGTCAGGAGGATTTTAAACACAGGACTTTAACATCGTGGCATTAGTACTTTTACTTGATTAAAGGGTCGGTTTACTTCTTCTGCTGTTATTATTCAGTGTTTGAGTCATTACATGTGATCACATATGTAAAAACAAAGTAGTAAGATGATGACAGCTGTGATCATGGATTAAATTATGAATATTATTATGAACAAAGTTACTCATAATGAATAGCAGGCCTTAGACGTTAGGACTCCTGACTCCTGAGAATAACCACCAGTTGTATTCTGGTTCCTGTTTGTCGTCCTTCAGCTCAGGGCGGAGTCAGAGACTGTGGCGGCTCTTGGCAGCCATGTTTGAAGTTTTACCGCCAAACGGTGAGACGAACACACGTCTGTGTTTACATTTAAACATGTTACGTAACTCATCTCAAACCAATAAGATGTCATGAATTCTGAAAATAAATTAGGTACGGATATCGAGATAAACACGATAAACTCTTGTGTGTCTTTCTGTGTCTTTCAGCCTCTATTGGTACCTAAGGAGGGGGCGGAAGCCGCGCCCCTCATACCGGAGTGTCCCGGCCAATCGTTTCAGGCCGGCCGTCTGCTGCAGTATTTAAAGTCCAGCCTGGAGAACGCCAACGACGTCCTGCTGGAGCCGTACCTGCAGAGCTGGGATCAGCTCCTCAAGTACACAATTTTAAACTAATTATTTTCTTCCCTCATGTCTGCAAAATATGAAGCTAGGTTAGCTTAGCATAAAGACTGGAAACGGGGGGAAACAGCTAGCCTAACTCTGTCGCCATCTTAGCTTTTTGCAACCAGTGAACAGGAAGTGACCATATCTGGACTGAGGAGTGACGTAGAGATGCCGTATACGTCTCTGGTAGAAACCTGTCAATCACAGTAGCCCCGCCCTAAAGCATCCCCTGCTTTATGGTCTGTGTGACTCTAAATGGACCATAATGTACTAAATGAACATCATGCTGTATTGAAGAAGACGTGAAACTAGAGATTGAGACCATAAACTCATGTTTACAATGTTTACTGAGGTAATAAATCAAGAGAGAAGTAGAGTCATTTTCTCATAGACTTCTATACAACCAGAGGAGTCGCCCCCTGGTGGACACTAGAGAGAATGCAGCTTTAATACATGAAGCTTTGACTTCACTTTAAAGCCTGCTCAGACGTGATTGGTCAATACATCCCCGGACTACAAACTGACTACAAATTCCTCCGTTTCTAGATAGCAGTAGCATCGTCCAAACTTTAAATCTCTCTTTCAGGTTCATGGAGTCTCTCGGGACGATGGCCGGTTTCTTTTCTCACAAAGTGAGGGAAAAAGTCGCGCTGATAAGAGAGCTGTCGCTCAAACGCAGCCTGGGGGCTCATGGGAAACGTGGTCCACCTGACAGCTCTGGACTACAAATCGGGGTGAGTGCCGCAAAAAAACGTGGGGGGGGATTGTATGAAGTTATCGGCTGATTCTTTCTTCCTCTTGGAGGCGAATCGGTCGGTTCGCTCCATGGTGGAGGCGGAGCTAAAAGATGGCGTGGTGGACTTCTCGCGGCGGACGGACTCGGGTTGCCGGACGCTGCTGCGGCTGCATCGGTCTCTGCTGTGGTTGAAGCTCATGTTGGAGGGTTTGGCTGAAGGACCGGACGCCGACGGACGGTACAGAACACCTGGAGAGCTGAGCAGGTAGCGACATAATAACAGACTGAGGCTAAAGCTAACAGGTTCCAGATCATGACACCATGCTAACACACTGACGCTAAGCTAACAGGTCATGACATCATGGTATCGTTCTCCCCCCCCCCTCAGGGCTGCCTACATGGTGGCGTTGGCCCCCCACCACCCCTGGGTGCTCCGTCAAGCTGCAGAGTTCGTCTTCCTCGCTCTGCCGGACCGACGCTACTTCCTACAGCTGGTTTGCGTGCAGAGCCAGCGGGAGGCCACGCCCGTCCTGCACGCCATCATTAACGCCCTCGTGCTTGTGCACACGCAAACTCAGCGAATCCTGGCCGAACACGACATGCTGGAGCTCCCCTGAACGCACCACGGAGACACCCTGAAAACCCCCTTTTTTGTGCAAATTACCCAATTTATCCTGATTTTAGTGCAACAAAAATCTATTTATTATTGTATATCGTTGGTTCGTAAATGACAACTTACAGTTTTGAAAATGAATAAATTCTAAAATAAAGGGCCGTCGACGTTACTACGATAAGTAAGTATTAATATCAAAAAATTTAAATTGTTACTTCAGTAAACGTATATGTACATTAACAGTATTCAATCTGGAACCAACAGATGTTCTGATAGTTTTGATAACAATCTAAAAAGTACATAAAGCCGTCAGATAAATGAAAAGTAGAAAGTAGCATGAAAAGAAAACACTCAGGTAAAAGTACCTCAAACTTGTGGTAAATGTACTTTGTACCGCGTGCTGACACTTTTACTCACAAAACGTCATAAATGGGATAAATTGTTTTTCCACAGAATGAAGTTTATTTCGGTCACAAACAGCTTTTTGTGGTTAATAGTTGGATAATTTCTGTTGAGGAAAACATGCACTTCAAGGCAACAAATGCTGTGTTCAGGGCCCCGTGGGATTTGAAAGTGTTCTGATGTCACATTCATCAAGGAAGCACATTTGTAGAAATCAATTAGAAATCATTTCACAGAGTTTAAACAACTCAGTTTGAGGAAACATCACATTTCCCAGTTGCCCTGAATGCAACCTTAAATACACGCCTTTATGAAAACAGTGGAACGAGAATAAAAACATTTAACTAATTAAATGTTTCTCTATTTTTATTAAAACAGGAAGTCAAGTAAAACATGTAAGAAATAAAATCGCTGTACAGTTGAATGAATTTCTGTTTGTGAGCGTCACACGACCTGGAGGCTGTGAATGCACCACGAAGTCGATACAAGTGAACTACACACGAAGCTGTTTAACAATCTGATCGAACAATTTTACTAATTTTAACGAATAAACCGAAACAGATGAATTATATTTTATATATTCGGATTAAAAGTTATTTTTCTTTAAATTAGAGACGCTGGAATCAGAGAACAGCTGATTAAAACGAATAATTAACAAACTTGTTTCCTTAAATACTACTTCCAATGTAATACAAATACAATCACTACGACTGTTAATATCCACGTTTCATTACTGTTATATTGATTAACTAACCGATGAATTGTTCGAGAAGTTTTTTATATTTATTTGTATTTATTTATTAAAAAGTAGAGCCGAGTGATGTTTGACATTCTTTCAGGTAAAAACACCAAAAACTATTTTATTCACTTTTTCAATTTAACAAAAAGAAGCCGAAGTTCTAAAATGTTAGAATTCTGAGATGATTATTTCGTTTTTTGAAGAAGCGACCGTGTGAGAAGTTTAACTTCACAGTTTAACCATCAAAGTACATTTTAACGTCATCATGATGTGTTCACGTTATTGCCCGATAATTTGAATTGTGTGTTTTTATGTAAATAATAGCTAAAGATGATTTTAACAAAGTAAAACATTTAGAGTTTTTGATGGTTTAACTGACTTCAGAGCAGTTTGAATGATTTTTGGGACGGTCCTGTGGATCAGCTGTTATGAACAAAAACAATACAACAAAAACGATCGGTATCGGCTCATGTGGATCGGTATCGTGATACTTCTGAAAGTTTGTTTTGCTCCGTTTAAAAACAAACAAACTGTGTTCTGGTCTCGTCTTCCTCTCAGACCTTCACGGTGCGTTCAGGCACGCGTCCCCCCCCGCTCCCCCGTGGCTCTTCATGTGCGTCTTCAGACAGTGGCTCTGCGTGAAGGCCCTGTCGCAGACGGTGCACTGGTAGGGTCTCTCCCCGTTGTGCGTCCTCATGTGGACCGTCAGGTGCTCCTGGCGGGAGCACGGCTTCCCGCACACGGCGCACACGAACAGCTTGATGCCCAGGTGGCTCCTCACGTGGTTGCTCAGGTGGGTCTTGCGCTTGAAGAAGCGGCCGCACTCCGAGCAGCCGTACGGCGCCTCGCCCGTGTGCACGCGCGTGTGCGCCTTGCGCTCGCCGTTGGACACGAAGCCTTTACCGCAGACGCCGCAAGCGAACGGCCGCTCGCCACTGTGCGTCCGCATGTGCGCCGTCAGGCCGCAGTTGGAGAGGAAGGTCTTGCAGCAGACGTGGCAGAGGAACGGCCGCTCCCTCGCCGCGTGCGTCTTCTCGTGAGACTTAAGCGTGCACGAGAGTTTGAAGCGCTTCCCGCAGACGTCGCAGCCGTAGCGCCGCTCCCCCGAGTGCGTGGCCTTGTGGCGGGTGAGGGAGCGCAGGTCGTACAGCGACTTCCCGCAGACAGAGCAGTGGTACCGGTCTCGGCCCGTGTGCACCTTGACGTGGGCCTGGAGCTGAGCCCTCAGGCCAAATGCCTTCGGGCAGACGGCGCACTTGTACGGTTTCTCCTCCACGTGCACCCAGCGGTGGTTACTCAAGCTGGACATGTGAGCGAAGGTCTTGCCGCAGACGTCGCACTTGAACGGCCTGTTTCCCGTGTGGAGGGTGGTGTGGCACTTGAGGCCGGTGACGGTGAGGAAGGACTTCCTGCAGTACGAGCACTCGTGGGTTTTTTGGTATTTTTTGAGATGTGCCTTCAAGTCGTCCGCGGACTCGTAGCGCTCGCCGCACACTCCGC
This sequence comes from Anarrhichthys ocellatus, assembly GCF_004355925.1. Lineage (NCBI taxonomy): Eukaryota > Metazoa > Chordata > Actinopteri > Perciformes > Anarhichadidae > Anarrhichthys > Anarrhichthys ocellatus. The sequence goes on along the minus strand of NW_022280251.1, from coordinate 61,819 downwards.
AGATGCACCGCGGCTCATCCACGTGGCTCCAGGCGTGTTTGATTAAACTGCCTCGTGTCCTGTACCAAACCCCGCAGACTTTACAGGGCGTTTTACTGCTCGAGATCAACTTCCGCTCCACGCCGGACGCTTTGGCTCCTCGCTTCCTCTTCCTCTTCGACGTCCGCGGCGAATCGGGTTCCCAGTCGTCGTCTCCGTCCAACAAATCGCCTCCGTCCTCGTCAGCAGCGGCGTCTACATCAGCAGCAGCGTCTTCCTTTGTTTCCGCTCTGTTACCTTCTACATGTTGAACTGGGCTGATGTGGAGCAAAAAGTAATAGATTACTTTGAGTGTCAGTATGTCTTATGATCTGCAGTGCGAGTAGGATGACACTGGTTTGTTTGTCTCGAGGGTTTAAATAGCTAAATAAATAAAAGCTTTCTGGTGTTTAACTTAAAAGAAACAGTCATTTTAGTGAATAAATGTGATTTTTTGAAGAAAGAAACTTTAATATTTTATTTGTTTACGATAAATGACAACAAACTCAAGTAGAGAATTTAAAAAAACACAGAAATACTAATTCAAACGTGTGTCTGAATCAAACCAGTGGAAGAAGAAGTACTTTCAGTCGTAATTCAAAGTTCTATATTATATTTAAGTATGAGCCTCAAAAGAACCATAAAGTAAAAGTACTTGTTTCGCAGAATGATTATTTTTAAATTACCTTGAGTCGAGTCCGGCTTCATCACTTTTCTTCATCACAGAATCACCGGAGGCTTCATTGCTTCTCTGTGAAAGGTGAAGCTCCTCCTCCTCCTCCTCCTCCTCTTCCTCATCTCCAGTCTGCAACAGTTCATGTTTTTAAGGAAAAGACACTGAAAAGTACTATATGTACCTCTGAGATGTAGTACAGTATAAAGTACTAT
>NW_022280251.1:25624-25913 GCF_004355925.1 Anarrhichthys ocellatus | reverse complement strand
ATGCAGTCCGTAACACTGGCAAGAAATCCTTCAGTTTCTTCAAGTGTAGTAATAGATTTTACTACAAGGGCTTTCTTAAGAGACACATGATGTGTAATTATGGAAAAATGCCCTTGAGCTGTTTGGGTCGAAAGAAATGTTTGAGAGTGAAGAAAAAGGTGGATTCACAGAAAAGAGTCCAAACGGGAGGGAAAAGATTTAGATGTGATGTTTGTAGGAAAAGATTTACATGGCAGGCAAGACTGAAGACACACATGAGAGTTCACACAGGAGAGAAACCATTTGGATG
>NW_022280251.1:15000-25614 GCF_004355925.1 Anarrhichthys ocellatus | reverse complement strand
CAGGGAAGTCTGAAGACACACATGAGAGTTCACACAGGAGAGAAACCATTTGGATGTGATGTTTGTGGGAAAAGATTTACAGAGCGGGGACGTCTGAAGAAACACATGACAGTTCACACAGGAGACAAACCATTTGGATGTGATGTTTGTGGGAAAAGATTTACAGAGCAGGGACGTCTGAAGTCACACATGACAGTTCACACAGGAGACAAACCATTTGGATGTGATGTTTGTGGGAAAAGATTTACAGAGCAGGGACGTCTGAAGTCACACATGAGAGTTCACACAGGAGACAAACCATTTGGATGTGATGTTTGTGAGAAAAGATTTACAGAGCAGGGAAGTCTGAAGAAACACATGAGAGTTCACACAGAACAGAAACCATTTGGATGTGATGTTTGTGAGAAAAGATTTACAGAGCAGGGACGTCTGAAGAAACACATGCGAATTCACACAGGAGAGAAACCATTTGGATGTGATGTTTGTGGGAAAAGTTTTGAAGGACAGGGAAGTCTGAAGACACACATGAGAATTCACACAGGAGAGAAACCATTTGGATGTGATGTTTGTGGGAAAATATTTACACAGCAGGGAAGTCTGAAGACACACATGAGAGTTCACACAGGAGAGAAACCATTTGGATGTGATGTTTGTGGGAAAAGATTTACAGTGCAGGGAAGTCTGAAGACACACATGACAGTTCACACAGGAGAGAAACCATTTGGATGTGATGTTTGTGGGAAAAGATTTGCACAGCAGGGACTTCTGAACAGACACATGAGAGTTCACACAGGATAAAAATGCATCTTTTCACTTTGTTGTGAAAGATGAATTACCTAAATGTGTTGGTAGGAACCACTGTAGTTTTCATTTGTTCGTAAATGAGAAGAAAGGGCAAGTGTTTTCTAAACATATATATCTCAATTACATTCCAAGCAATGACAACAAAGAGTAGTTCTGTGATGGTGGTGTAGAAAGATCGTAGAAAAGCATAAAAGTATAACTATTATAACCTGTAACCCTTATATAACATATAGCATGTTTACACTTTTTATAACCATCATAATGTGATTTGTTTTATTTTATGATCGCTGTGATTTAACATATAAACTGTTTAGAGTTAGACACTTTGTTTAAAATAGTCACTTGAGCCTTACAGTGCTTCTGGTTCTAGCAGGATCAAACCAGTTACTACCAGTTACATTCTGTGTCAGCTCGAGAGAGAGGACTCATGATGAAGGAGGTGCCAGCCTTAGAGCAGCAGAAAAACTGAGTTTGGGGCTTCTCTCCATAAAAGTAGGAATGTCAGAGAGCTGACTGAAGAAGACCTCATTACAAAATCAGTGAAGGCTGACAGAGAGGAATGCTAGAATTAGTTCTATAGCCACTGTAACTGTTTCATTGAATTAAAATTGTTGTATGTGAATCTTGTGTGAAAACCAGAAATAAAAACACAGCCTTACATTTAGTAAGTGACTGAAACCAAAACAGTGTTCTGGTCCTTTAAAACAATGTACCCCTCTTCCCTTGTCCGTTAATGGTGCGATAAGATGTGACGACTGAAACATGCAGAGGAGCTTAAGGTGAGTTCCCTGGGTGAAGACTTGGCAGTGTTAGTCATAAATGGTGAGAATGTTCACAATAGGCAATAGTAAAGTATAGACGATGTACATAACTATTACATACAGGGTGTTAGGGTTACATCCCATTGAGAGCGCCTAGGGCATTAGCCCTAAAAGACTTTCAAGAAGACAATTAATTCCGAAATCCTAACGATTTAGCTACGGGGTGAGATAAAAGGCCGAAGGTATTCTGAGACCTGAAGGAGGAACGCATATCCTCAGCAGGTGGGACAGCCGACGGAGTAACCACCGAGTTAGGTGCGAACTACTTCCCCGCCTAGAAACGGGGCAGGAGTCGCTCACGCTACAAAGCCCACTCTCGATCCAGAGGTGTTGGCTAACTATAGACCGATCTCTAACCTTCCCTTCCTCTCTAAGATCCTTGAGAAAGCAGTTGTGAATCAGTTGTGTGACTTTCTACGTAACAATAGTTTATTTGAGGATTTTCAGTCAGGATTTAGAAAGCATCATAGCACAGAGACAGCTCTGGTAAAAATAACTGACCTTCTTATCGCATCAGACAAAGGACTAGTCTCTGTTCTTGTCCTGTTAGACCTTAGTGCTGCGTTCAACACCATTGATCATTACATCCTGTTGCAGAGACTAGAACATTATATTGGCATCAAAGGAACCGCACTGAACTGGTTTGGATCCTATTTATCGGATCGATCTCAGTTTGTAAACGATGAAGCCTCGATGAAGACCAACGTCAGTTATGGAGTTCCACAAGGTTCTGTGCTTGGACCAATCTTGTTCACCTTCTATATGCTTCCTTTAGGCAATATTATCAGAAAACACTATAAACTTTCATTGTTATGCAGATGATACTCAATTATACATATCGATGAAACCAGATGAAACCAACCAGCTCACTAAACTGCAAGCATGTCTTAAGGACATAAAAACCTGGATGACCTGCAACTTCCTGATGTTAAACTCAGACAAAACTGAAGTTATTCTACTAGGCCCAGAACACCTCCAACATCAGTTATCTAATGATATAGTTTCTCTAGATGGCATTGCGCTGGCATCCAGCAGCACTATAAAGAATCTTGGAGTTACCTTTGACTTTGTCTTTTAACTCTCAGATAAAACTAATTTCTAGGACTGCCTTTTTTCACCTACGTAACATTTCAAAAATCAGGCACATCCTGTCTCAAAGCAATGCAGAGAAATTAGTTCATGCATTTGTTACCTCTAGACTAGATTACTGTGATTCCTTATTTTCAGGCTGCTCTAATAAGTCTCTTAAATCGCTCCAGTTGATCCAGAATGCTGCAGCTCGTGTACTGACAAGAACTAAGAAAAGAGATCATATTACTCCTGTATTAGCTTCTCTGCACTGGCTCCCTGTAAAATCTAGAATAGAATTTAAAATCCTTTTACTTACCTACTGTAACGCGTGGTGCCCCCGCACGCTTTCTTAATTTAATTTTTAATTAATAAAAAAAATATATATATTAATTTCTTTAATTAATTAATTATTATTATTATTTTTTTTGATTTATTAAAAATTATTCCTTATCAAAATGTTTTAATTTATCAAAAAATAATAAGTAATAAACAAATAGGAGGCCTTTTGTTTGAAATGAACAAAAGTGGAACAAGGATCCCTCAGCAGTGGATGCGCGAACTGAGAGGACCTCGCCGGCGACGGACAGACACGAGCTGCCGCCGGAGTGACCACGGCCCCACGGGACTCGTGTCCCGTGGGGCCGTGGTCACTCCCTGTGAGCGCCCCTGTTGCAACAAGAGACGGCGAGAAGGGGGAGAGATAGCAGAGCTCAGTTCTCTCTCTATGTGACTCGCTCACCTGGCCTGAGGGAGGGCGGCTCCCGCACACCTCTCCCTTATGCCGGTAGCTGATTTGCACTAAATAGTAATAAATCACCAACAAGAGCCCCATTGATAGCTCGTTTGCTTTCTTTTCCGAATCGCCAAAACAGTGATATACTAAACAGTATAATCGATTGCTCGAATAGCCGTCGGTCTTATAAAGTCTTTTATAAAATTGTTTTAATTTATATTAAATTTCAATGTATTGGTCCCTGCTCAGAGCTCAACTGATATAAAACTCTTTCAAAATCAAGCGGGGCTTCCCCGGGTCTCTCTTAACTATAGAAAACGAATGCTAGAATATGTAGGTGTGTGTGCGCATAAAGGATGCATCAGTAATGTACCGTGCTGGATCGCTATCAACTTACCACAGGGGCTGGGAAGTCTCCTTCATCGGAGGAGACCTCTCCTCTCTGATTTTCCAAAACAGATGAAGAAAAAGAGTCCGTCGGAAAGAGTTAAATCGTTACTTATTTATTTTTGTCCAATTCAAAGTATATTCTCTTGGTCCAAATACAGAGAAAAAATGATTAACATGAAAATATAAAAATCAACAAAGTATTTAAAAACTCCTGTGCCCTCAGTGAGCAGGCTGTTCTCAAATGTCCAGAGAAAAAGTTTAAAGATTAACCCAGCGCAGGTTCAGCTTCTCCCCCGACTAAGCTGTCTCTTCTCGAAAACCGAGAATTTTTATACTCTGTGTTAACACCTGGGGTAAGTAACTCCCCTTTTCTTGGTGCCTCCGTGGGTTATGACAGTATCAGGGTAACGCCCCTTAAATTTTGTCATACCTGGATGACCGTACTGTTCATCCAGGTCAAAGGTATATGTCAACACAATGACATCTGCTGGTACTCAGGACACATGACACACACTGCTCACTGGTTGATGCCAACAGGACACAGAGATACATGACAATCCAAACAATACATGATATAAAACACCTTTTTTCCCCAGCGTGAGATTAATACCAGGGTATTCTTATTTATATGTACCCATTTGCGTAACTGGCGTCTATATGCAGGAATGCAGACGCGGTCCAATGACCCTAACAGAAGCTTAAAGTAACCCTAAATGATAATAAGTAACTACTGTGAATGCAGAGAGGTGATCAGGTGCCGGTGCTTAAGGTAACCGTGAAAGACAATAAGTAATAAATCGTGAGTGTAGAGACTTGATGGCGTCTGGGCCTAAGGCCGAACGGCAATATCGTGAGTGCAGCTGTGCAAACATCACATCACCCCCACCTGTCCCCTGAAGGTGGGTCACAACTCTGTATTACTAAGTAGGTCATAAACCTTAATCACCTACGAAATCGCCATCTGAACAACCTCAGGAACGTGACTGTGTGCACCCCCCCCCGCACGTCCGTACGCAGAGGGTGTGTGACAACAGAACCATGTCTGTTTAACAGGTACAACCTTACAAGAAACACAGCTTCCTATGTCTCTCTCTATTTTATTTTTGTTTTTCTAAATTTGTATTTGTTGTGTTTAAGGTGTTTGTTAACACCTAATCACCAGGGCCTTCCGTCTAGGGGCATCACAATTTCACAAAACACTCCAACATGTCTAACACTACAAAGCCCGAACTGGTCAGGCACCATCATATCTTAAAGAGCTTATAGTACCATACTGCCCTACTAGAGAGCTGCGCTCCATTAATTCAGGGTTACTTGTGGTTCCTAGAGTCTTAAAAAGTAGGATGGGAGCCAGAGCCTTCAGTTATCAAGCTCATCTTTTGTGGAACCAGCTTCCTGTTTCAGTCCGGGGGGCAGACACACTCACCACATTTAAGAGTAGGCTTAAGACTTTCCTCTTTGACAGTGCTTATAGTTAGGGCTGGCTCTGGCTTGCCTTGGACCGGCCCTTAGACAAACTGGTATAGGCAAAAACTACAGGGGGACTTCCTTAGGATACACTGAGCACCTCTCTCCTCCTCTTCTTCACCTCTGTCTGTATGCATTGATGTCCCATTAATGCTCATTACTAACTTTACTTCTTCCCCGGAGTATTTGTGCTTTCTCGCCTCACAGGTTCCCATGACCGCAGTTTTATCTGGACCCTGGTCCTTCAACCAGCCATGGCCCTGCTGACACCTACTACGTTCTTCATTAGTAACATTATTAATCCTATTACCGATACCATTAATGCACAGTACTGATTTTGTCTCTTCCCCGGAGTCCTTGTGCTTTCTCTCCTCACAGGTTTCCATGGAGCATGGTTTCATCTGGACCCTGGTCCTTCCTCCTACCATGGCCCTGCTGACTCCAACTGCTAATATCACTTTTATTATTACTCACATTACTAATTCATATTACCGATACCATTAATGCACATTATTGACCTGCTTCTTCACCAGAGTCTCTGTGCTTTCTCGCCTCACAGGTTCCTGTGTATCCGGGTTATACCTGGACCAGGTCTTGCTTCCTGCCGTGGTTCTGTCATACATTGAATGTGCTGTAATTACATTGAATGTGTTGTAATTCACTATCCTGTTCTACACATGACATCTATTGCACTTCTGTCCATCCTGGGAGAGGGATCCCTCCTCTGTTGCTCTCCCACAGGTTTCTTCCTCTTTTCTCCCCGTTAAAGGGGTTTTTTTGGGGGAGTTTTTCCTGTTCTGATGTGAGGGTCCTGGGACAAGAGGATGTCACATGTGTACATATTGTAAAGCCCTCTGAGGCAAATTTGTAATTTGTGATTTTGGGCTGTACAAAAATAAATTGAATTGAATTGAATTGAACAGAAGAGAGGAAACTGTGTGGACATGGTTACGGTTGGGCCATAGTGCACTAAATAAAACACTGAAGATGAGAGGAAACACCAGACAGGGATGTGTGAAGGATGTGGAGAAGAGGAGTCAGTTGAGCACTAGTGGTGAGTTGTAGTGAGTATGAGAGGCAGAGAGAGACGATGAGGAATAATCTGAGAGAATGAGGGAGCATGAATGCTCACTGAAAGGAGTACTGAGCACGGGTGAGAGAGCACAGGTTAGGGTCCTGTTAGCTTTCCTAAAGGACACAGGGGTTTTATAGGGTATGATTGAAATGCAGGGATAAGGTACAAGGGTGCTTATTTGTTTGGTTTTATTTGATTGTTTGTTGTTGCTTTGTTTTAGGGTAAAGAGTGTAAGTTTATTGTCTGATCCACACTCCGGAGCAGAAGGTGGCGGTAATGCACCATCAAGATGGATGCCAACTGCCGTAAAACTAGAAGAAGAAGAAGAAGAAGAAGAAGAAGAAGATTGCTCTCCAGGAGCACAGATACTTCAGCCACCAGCAGAGCTACGAGTGAGAACAGACAACAACAAAACCGTGAGGGAACGAGTGAGAGACGAGTGTTGACCACATTTATGGATCATAATCTAGTAAACTATTATGTGTAAGTGTTGACTTTAAAGTGATTTTGATGAGTGTGAGAGAGATAAGAGAGCGAGACCTGCTGCCATGGAACTAACGTTAAGTCTGAAAATAAAACTTCTAAAACTTTCCACGGAATGTGTCTGTTTGAGTTCATAGAGGAAGATTTTAGAGAAGATCTTAAGTATCAAACATGACCTTTCATCATTAAAGACTACTTTATTATCTGTTTAAATCTGATGAAATGTAGTTCCTGTGATTCTTTAAACCAGTTTGTGTGTCTTTGTGCAGAGCTTGTTACATTGTTTGCCTTTTGTTTTTGACTCTTTACTCAGCGTGTGTATTACGCTGGATGACTGTTTTGCCTTGTTTGAGACCAAGCCTCAGTAAAACTTAGACTTTTTCTACACCCATTCTCTACTGTTTATTTTTTAGCAATATCATACAACTGAAGTTATAACTTTATTATTATTTAGTAAACTACTAAAATATGTATTTGTGTGACATTAAAGTTACTTTTTGAAGTCCCCTTCCCTCATACCCATTTTGGTTCCTAGCAGCTTTTGTTTCATGGGGACAGTTGTGAGTGTAACGGTGACTGTGAGAGAGGGAAGGTGGGTGTTTATTATCTCACCTACTTTGTTCACTGGAAGACAAACTGCAGCCGCGACCACGATGCTCACAGCCAAACAGCGCCTGAAACTGTTCAGGACCTTTATATAACTTCTCACCTCAATAGACTCAGCCAGTTGTCTGCTTTTGGGTGGAGACAGTATATGTAAACTTTGTGCAGTTTGCAAACTTCAATGTATCCCAGAAGATGTTTGTGTAATCACATGAATTCATCTTTTATTAGTGTCTTTCTGAAGTGTCTCCTGGCTGTTTTTCACATTTAAAGCTGTCATCGGGTACACGGTGAAATCCCTTAAACACCACTAGAGTTATTGTTCTGGTTTATAAGTGAGCAGGAGTCTAAGGTGCATGGGTCTAACACAAAAAAGCTTTTTCACCCAAGAGACCATAACACAATGCAGTTATTGCTTGTAGCAGATTCAATAAATTATAATATCAAAATATGTACTGATTACTAAAAAAATAAATTATGAGTCATAAACGCCTAAATTTAGAATAGAAAGATTGGGTGCACTAATATATACACATGTAAGTTTGTTGATAATTAATGAATGAATAGCTGGATAAATATTGTGTGTGAGAACATCTTACCTGCAGAAGAAAGTACGAGAAGAAGGAAAATCACAGTGCGACAAAAAAGCAAATCTCTGAGGTCTGAAGTCAGGACTTGAACCATCCTGGAGATCTGAAGATGAAACAAGATCACAGAAAATCTAAACTCAATTGAAGTAGCTATAGTGAGCAGATAGAAGAATCTTTAGCCTGTAGACAGTGTGTACTGACACTATGAGCTTCACACCGTCTCTGTGACGTCTCTCACTCTTTGAACTTCCTGTTTACCAACCGCACGGAAAGACAAACTAAAGGAGAGACCACGCGAGTGTTCCACTTACAGCTTCTTGTACTTTCCCCACAGTGCTACAGGTTCTTGGGGGGCTTTTGACTTAATAAGCATTACATTGCATTTAAAAGAAGATGGACACGAATCATGAATAAAAATCATGAACAGAATCTTTGTTCGTGTGTTATCATCTCTTTTAAATCACTTCTTAAAACACACTTTTACAGACTGGCTTTTGTGTCATGTCGTCGCTTTTCTGTTTTACTTTTAGTTGTTGATTTAAATTATTTAAATTATTTAAATTATAATTTATAATCTTTTTTAAATTTGATTTATTTATGTATTTCTTACTGTCTCACTGAGCTTTCTGTTATTAGTATTATTGCTGCTCTGTCTGTCAGAGCACTTTGTAAACTCTGTTTTTAAAGGTACTATATAAATAAAGTTCTTATTATTATTGCTATTATTATCATCATCTTCATCGACCATACAATGTACAATTATTACAATGGTTTCGTACACTAAAATAAAGGAGTTGATCATCTACAGATGAACACATTATAGTTGAATCCCTTCATTGTTATAATCAGTCGTTACTGTGCAGCTTTACTTGAACACACTCTGCAGAGCTCAGCATCCTCCTCACAAGTCAGTCACTTGAACTTCATAAGAGGATCCGTAAGTTTCACTTTAGTTTTTCTGCAAACATTATGCGTGCGAGAGGAAACAGCGTTCATTGGGGACCATTACTCCAGTGAGCATCTGTGGCAACATCTCAAAAACAAACAAGCATTTATTTTAAAGGGTTAACATTTTGACTTGTGATCTAGGGTTAGGGTTAGGGTGAGTACATACCTGCTCATTAGGGTGAGTACATACCTGCTCATTAGGGTGAGTACATACCTGCTCAWCACGCTAGAGTACATACTTGATCATCACGCTAGAGTACATACCTGCTCATCACGCTAGAGCACATACCTGCTCAACACGCTAGAGTACATACTTGATCATCACGCTAGAGTACATACTTGATCATCACGCTAGAGTACATACCTGCTCATCACGCTAGAGTACATACCTGCTCAACACGCTAGAGTACATACTTGATCATCACGCTAGAGTACATACCTGCTCATCATGCTAGAGTATATACCTGCTCAACACGCTAGAGTATATACCTGCTCATCACGCTAGAGTACATACCTGCTCAACACGCTAGAGTACATACTTGCTCATCACGCTAGAGTACATACCTGCTCATCACGCTAGAGTACATACCTGCTCATCACGCTAGAGCACATACCTGCTCATCACGCTAGAGTAAATACCTGCTCATCACGCTAGAGTACATACCTGCTCATCACGCTAGAGTACATACCTGCTCATCACGCTAGAGTATATACCTGCTCAACACGCTAGAGTATATACCTGCTTAACACGCTAGAGTACATACCTGCTCATCACGCTAGAGTATATACCTGCTCAACACGCTAGAGTATATACATGCTCATCACGCTAGCTGGTGAACAAAGTCAAATAGTTTTACTTACCGATCAGAATAATGTTCACAGATGCTTTCCTAAGCTTTAAAGATGTATCTCAATAATATTTATAGAAGCTTTACACAGCAGTTATTAACCATTAACAATGTTACAAATATATAATGTTTAAAGAGGTTTCACTGATGTCTTCACCACTCATTTGGTACACGTTCATAAATACTTAATATAGTATATACAATGTTATGTGGTGAATAAATTATAGCATAACTAATAAATAGCAAACATTTGTTAATAGTGAAATAGCTTTTAACTAAAGTTTAATTAACTGTTACCATTTATAATGATTGTTTTTACAGAGTAAAACAGAAATATGTATCAGAACCCAATAATCATCTCCGGACCCCTCAGATTTATCTGGTGCCCCTCCGGAGGGGCCCGACCCCTAGGTTGAGAACCACCATCCGACTGTATATGAAGTAAGTAAAGTAGCTGCACCCGGAACAGTGACGCTTCAATATTAACTATCTATTAATGTCACATATAATCAGATATCAGTCATAAGGGAAAACACACATTTTATTAGTTATTTATAGTATTGAAATAGTGCTTCTACTGAGTGTGTAAGAAGAATATGAGCATCAGCAAACCTGAGGCAAAACATGACTGACAGTGTGTGTGTGTGTGTGTGTGTGTGTGTGTGTGTGTATGTGTGTGTGTGTATCGGGGGCTGGGTGTTCATAAACATCACAAACATGATTTAATCCCACCGGTCTGTAGAGTCTGAAGATCCTCCACTCGTCTCCTGTTTAACTTTAA